>NW_007377720.1:141872-192018 GCF_000475195.1 Diaphorina citri
ACACACACACACACACACACACACACACACACACACACACACACACACACACACACACACACACACACACACACACACACACACACACACACACACACACACACACACACACACACACACACACACACACACACACACACACACACACACACACACACACACACACACACACACACACACACACACACACACACACACACACACACACACACACACACACACACACACACACACACACACACACACACACACACACACACACACGGACCAATGGCTGAAACTTTGGATTTAGGCTCTAGGGACATCAAAACGTGTTTTGCCATCAAAAACTGACCATCGAAAATTTGACCCGATTACATTACTTTGGACGATGAGGAAGAAAGAAGAAACATATTTAGAGAGTTTTGAGATGTGGCTGTGGAGAAGAATTGAGAATATCAAGTGGTCAGACAAGGTGAGAAATGAAGAAGTGTTGAGAAGAGTTGGAGAAGAAAGGACCATTCTGAGAACAATAAAGAAGAGAAAAAGAAGCTGGCTGGGGCATATTTTAAGAAGAGACTGTATACAGAGGAGAATCATGGAAGGAAGAATTGAAGGAACGAGATCGAGAGGAAGGAAGAAATTCGGAATGCTGATGGACATATTAAAAGGAAGGACATTTGAAGAAATAAAGGACGAAGCACAAGATCGTGAGAGATGGAGAAGAGGAACCTAAATCAAGAAAACAGTTGAAGTTACGATGTTACCTGTTCTAGAACAGATTTACTAGTATATATAGTGTCTCTAACCCAAGACAAATTCATTCTGATAGTGATCCTCAATTCCATAACAGGTTGTACTGTGGACATAAATATTGTGAGGCTACAAAGTAATGTACGTACTAATTTTCTGATAACACATCAATATTTTGTTGACCCACTGATTAGAGTAAATAAGAAGCCTGGCTTGAGTGGATTGACCATCCGATATCTATTATAATGATTTCAAGTGATCTAGATATAATTGACTTCCTGTACACTGTAGTTTCTCTTGTTACTTTGTACTATCATATCAGATCAAGTAGGTACCAGCTGAGGTATCTGTCTTATCACTAAACACTTACCTACACCAAACTTTTTGTATTTCGTAGGAGTCCACATCGTTGATTTCAATCAAATTTTAAAACAGACTGGATACTTGATCTCATCAGGAAAACCGTCAATATTAGTTTAGCACATAATTAACCCCCCAAAAAAACACTTCGTGTTAAAAAATTAACGTCAAGAGTTACCCTCCACAAAAAAGTACTGATATAAAAAAAAGACGTCATTTATTTGCAAATTGATTGTTTTCACGAATCCTGAGTAGGTAGAATATCTCATGATTAGAAAGCTGTCTCAAGTCAATAAAATCTTGATTAGGTGGATGAAGAACTGCTTAGGGTGGAGTGAGTGTTAAAGTTGCTAAAGAATCCCAGTAAAACACTTTCAAGATTTGTATCACCCTTGAGTTATTTCAGGTTTATCCTTTGTAGTAGAGAGCAAGTACTTATCAGAACTGTTAGAAAGGTTAGAAAATAGTAAACTGAAGTTTGTTGGCCATAGCCAGTCTAAAGTAAAGTTTTAACGGCAAGTGCTGGGTAAATTACCTTTGGTTTAAGTCTTAAATTGAAATTAATTTTTGGAAAAATGTTCAAAAATTGACCAAAAATCAACATGAGATTGTTAACCAAGGGGTACCAAAGTGATTCCTTAATTGCTTAACACATATCTTAGCTTATTCATAAAAATGAAGAATGGTCTAATCCCTAATTAGTCTCAAACCATTCCAAGATCTAGATTTTAAAGACCAGCATGCTTCCAATTATTTTGCTACAAGTACATAAGTCACATACATTAATTTCAGTACCTACTTACACATCTCAAGTAGGTACCTACACCTGTAAAATAAGCAGATCTCAAAAAACCTCGGTTTTCACATCTAACAGATTTATGGCAATTACTTTGGTCATGCATTTTGTAGTGCACATGTGGCAATTTTTTATTAGGTGGCAGATTGATTACTAATCACTTTCTATTTACCTCAAGGCCATTGAAAATATAGCAAGTAGGTATTGGAAACACTTGTGTGCCTACCTACTTCAGATACATATCTATTGAGTAAAAGAGGGGTACTCTAATGTTACAAGCAATTCCTCAGGAATTAAGGTTTTGGTTTATTGGAGATATTTGCATATAAGTGGAATCCCTTTAAATATTTTCTTGTCCATATGACATACACATAGTGTAATCGGTTCTTGTAACTGTTTATTTGTAACTAATTTAAAATTTTACATTTTCAGATGCCTGGGAAAAGGAATGGGTTTACTCACAACACCCAGGAAAAGAATTTGGCAAATTTGTCTTGTCAGCTGGCAAATTCTACAATGATGCTGAAAAAGACAAGGGTAAGCCTACTAAACATCAAGTGTGTACCCAGATTTTATTATTATAAATTACTACCCAGGTATTTGTAGTTATCTATGTTCCTACCTAGTTTTTGATTTAGGTACTGTGGTTATAAATCAATGTCAATCCTTAACTATGCATTATCAGCACTATCAGTACACAGGGTTCAAAGTCATAGTATTGTCATTATCACCAAACCCATTTTGTCTCTCCTCACATGTCTATTTCTGGACACATTATTAAATTACATTTGGGTCCACAGTCCCTTTTGTGACCCTGTTACTTTTTTTTTATGATTGAAAATTCCTTGAAATTTTCAAAGAACACAGAGGTTATTTGATTAAGTAGGAATTTTTTACCTAATCCAAGTTACATTTCTTTTCTCTCTCAGGTATCCAAACATCTCAGGATGCAAGGTTCTATGCTTTGTCCAAGAAGTTTACTCCATTCAGCAACAAAGACAAAGATCTAGTCATTCAGTTCACTGTCAAACATGAACAGAATATTGACTGTGGAGGTGGATACGTCAAGGTATTTGACTGTTCTCTAGAACAGACCAACATGCATGGTGAATCCCCATACCTGATCATGTTTGGTAAGTTTTTCAAGGCACAAATGATTTGCATAGAAGAGAATAGGTATACCTTGTTTTCTAGTATCAACTCATACTTAATTATAATAGAATATCTATACCTGGTTTATCCTGCCTGAATGGGATTGAAAAGTTCCTGGCACACTACTATGTACTCAGGTTATACATTGAAAACAGTAAGTACAGGGTGTTATAAAAGTTTTAACTTGTTGTTTCACAGCCTGTTTTACCCTGTATGGAAATAACCTAAATGCCTTAGGTACTTACTACCTACTGAAAATACTCACATCCTCCTTCCCCCACCCCAAAAGAATATTCCTTGGGGTGGGGTGCCTTATTGGTAATTATGCATAAGACACGTCCATGGCAAATTTACTGAATTTATTCCTCCCCACCTATTCAAATTTAAGTACATATTTACATATGAGCTTGACTTTAATTCCTTGATCATTTCAGGGCCTGACATTTGTGGACCTGGCACCAAGAAAGTGCATGTGATCTTCAACTACAAGGGTAAAAATTTGCTCATCAACAAGGACATCCGCTGCAAGGATGATGTCTTCACTCACTTGTACACTCTGATTGTTAAGCCCGATAACACCTATGATGTAAGCAACTCAGTCATGCAGTAGATAAGCCCTTGTTATTAATCTGTTATCATACCTAATTATTGTGTTGTGATCAAAATGGCACTTTAAAAGACTAAAAAGAAGGAAGAGAAAAGCAAGATAATTGTTCTATCAGCTTACCCATTAGTTTGTTCTTTTCCTACCTCCCTAGGAATATTAATATATTGCATTACATTGAAATGGGGGATTTTTCTAACAAAATCCCTGTGTTGTAGTCCAGTATGTAGGATCAATACTTACTTACTTTCTTTCTGTGTCTGGTACAGCTTTACCATTATACTATTAAACCTTATTCTTTTTTAGGTTCTTATTGATAACGAAAGTGTACAAAATGGAAACCTGGAAGATGACTGGGACTTCCTGCCACCCAAGAAAATCAAGGACCCTGAAGCCAAGAAGCCAGAAGACTGGGATGACAGACCCACCATTGCTGACCCTAACGACACCAAGCCCGAAGACTGGGAGAAGCCCGAGCACATTCCAAACCCAGATGCCGTCAAGCCTGCCGATTGGGATGATGAGATGGACGGAGAGTGGGAAGCTCCCATGATTGACAACCCCGAGTACAAGGGTGTGTGGGCACCCAAGCAAATTGAGAACCCAGATTACAAGGTGAGATTAGGATGATTCAAATATACGGAATTTGCAATCAAACTCAATTTGCATTCATAATCATGTTAATACTCGTAGACTAAGATTTCAATGAAATCAGAGTGTTTCTGGGAAGAATGACAAATAAATTGTATGAAACAATAGAAGGTTTACAATAGATCCCAAGATGTGGGAACTGTTAAGCATACTTTGTGAGTCAGATAAGTAATACTAAGTTAGCTATGATCCCTCATCAGTTCTTGTTTGGACTGTGGGAGCAAAAGCAGGTATTATCTTATTCTTGTTTTCAGTTAAGTTCCCATCTTTTTCCCCCATCACTTCGTTTTGTACCAAATCCACTTAGTTATCTAAGTACCCCTCCACAGGCTGTCTTAGTAACCCCATCTTCTTGTTTCCTTAGGGAGTGTGGGTGCACCCAGAAATTGACAACCCCGAATACAGTCCAGACCCAGAGCTGTACTACAAGCCCGAAATCTGTACTATTGGATTCGATCTGTGGCAAGTCAAGTCCGGTACCATCTTCGATAATGTTCTGATCACCGATGACATTGCTACTGCCAAGAAATACGCTGAAGATATCTGGAAGCCAGCCTTTGTAAGTTTTGGGTTTTTTATTTGTCCTCTAAAGTCACAAAGTCCTTTTAATGAATACAATAAAATTGATTAAATGGGAGAAGAAAAAATCAATCGTTTTGAATTTATCAATTCAGCTGACTGTCCACTTTTCCTAGAAAGTCTAAAATTTCTTGCTCATTGTTCATTATTGAACTAACCCTGTCACTTCATCTTGTACCCCGTGTGTTCAATAGTTTTTCCCCCCAAACTATTCCCAGTTTGTGCAACTGGTGTTTTGTAACCAGAGTACTTTGCAGTTGTTTCATTGCTACGAAATCAAAATGGCGGTGAAACACTCATCTTTTAAAAACAACAAAAACTGTAGTTTGAATCCAAGCTGCATGGGGAATTTATTACAGGAAAATTATGTATTTTTGTAAGATTGTTATATTCTAAAACATTTTTCTATTTTTCCCCCCTATTACAGGAAGGAGAGAAGAAGATGAAGGAGAAGCAAGACGAAGAAGAGAGAAAGGCAGAGGAAGCAGCGGCCAAGGACAAGAAGAAGGACGAGGATGATGATGAAGACGAAGATGAAGAAGAAACGACTGGCAAAGCAGAGGTAAGAATGAAGCCGTGGATTTGAAACCTTGCAGGGGGAGAAAAAATAAGGCCTGAACCTTACCACATCTCGAAGTGTGTCCCCGACTCCTCCATTTAGGTGACACGCGTGACGTTGCTTAACTTAAGTGTTTGGTTGATTTTTTTATGTTTGATAGAGGGAATTGAACTGCTAAGGTCTTATTGTCCAGCTGACTAGGCTGATGTGTGGTTGAGAACTGGTGCAGCCAATGTACTGTAGGTGCTAAGTACCTACCTAATTAAATTCAATCTGGGCACTGAACTCCAAACAGGATTTGTGTAACATACTTTGGGAGTTCTAAGAAAATAAACCTGAACAAACAGTTAGTTACTTACAAGATAATTGGTTGTGGGACAAAGCCTTAGTTGTTATTATTCTACATTCTTTACCGTGGTTTACTAATACTTTGGTTAAACATTAAACACTTAAGTACAAATGTTTAACTTAACCCTTGTCTGTTCTGCTTTCAGGAACACGAGCACGATCACGATGAATTGTAGAAACTTTAACCCGTTGTGGCGCAGTGGCCTCTTGTGTTTGTATAAAACTTTACACACCCCATGGACGAGAGATGTGCAGTTCCCAAGCAAGTGTGTTTCCTCGAAATAAAATTACTAAGACTGCTCGGTATTTATGTTAGGATGTTAAGTTGACTTCCGTGAAGCTTTTTTTTGTGAGTTTTGTGCTGTGTCTAGTGTCCACTCTATTTTTTCTCTTTCTCAAAAACGTATTTTACGTAGTGATGTTATCAAACTATCAAGAGACCAGCTCAGGTTGTCGAATGTGGTGATATTTTGTCTCAGTTGTTGTTAAATTTTTGTATACTCCTTGTTGTTTCCTGCCTCAGCCTCAGATCAGCATAATTGACGTTTTGCTAGATTTACACTAGTCATAGAGGCCCCCTCGCTCCGGCCTAGGTTGAAACGCTAGGGGTCACATGAGAGGAATAAATAGACTGAACTCTAGTGATAGTTTTGTTTTCATATCTTCTTTTGCCCTTGAATGGATGAAAGCAAAGGAAGCTGGGGTCGATGTCTCCATGCACTCTGCGCTCTTTAGTAACTTTAGTTTCAAAAAATATTCTCTTCCTCCATTCAATGCCAAGGCAGAATAAAATGAGGACCATTTTGCAGAGTGTATAGAGAAATGGGCTCTAAATCCCTTCAGTTTGATCTGAGATACTTTTTTTGTTTGCTAGTTCTGTTCTAAATGTTTTGTTTCGATCCCGTGACCCCTAGATTATGAGACAAACGCTTAACCCATTGCACATTTAGCCAGACTTCCAATCACCTGGATCTTGTTATAAATTATCACATACGTCAGTACGAAAACTCCGAGTCATACAAATGTCTCTCTCAACAGTTGTTATAATCCCTCCCTCCTTCCTCTTGCCTATTTTGTTATTCTTTAAGCTATAAATAAAATTTCATTTTCATTTTTTGTTATTTCTTTTTACACGAAACGTAATATTTTATCCGTTTTATCTTCATTTCACATCTTATACATTTTCATTTTTACAAGTTAATGTACATCAGGGGCAGAAAGCGTTTGACCACTTTTGGTACTTGTTGAACGGAGTACAAGGAATTCTCTGTAGCTAAAGGATAGGTACATGTATGATAATATTCATGGTAAAATCACCGAACTTCAACATTTCATAACTACCTATTGTGTGTCTTTCATGATTATTTAATTTAAAACTAGTACTAATTCACATTTACCTATTTTTGGGATTACTACCGTTTCCAATAATTATTAAAGCCATACAAAAGCAAAATTATTTTGTCCTTAATAATAATCTAATGTGATGGTTTGTGCAATGACAAAAAGTCATCTGTCATAAAAAGATGAGTGACATTGTCCTACCTGATTGATTATTCAAAGCAATAGATAGGCGTTTACTTTCACTGGTAGAACAGAGATTTCTGTAAAAACTTACTCACTGAAATGTTCACTTGTATTTGAAGCTAGGTACTAGCATTTCTGTTCACTGAGATAAGATAGGATCTTTCTCTACATAGGTCTAAGCATTTTCTACATTAGAATAGTAGTGATCGCGCAAGGACTTGGTAATTTAAGAAGTTAGGGTCAAAAATTTGTTTATTCTCAAAATTGAATGTTACACAGTAGATAAACTTGAATTTATCAAACAGCGATTTGATTTTGTTCACTTCGCATAAACATTCAATTGTATGCATAATTTACGATTGCAATTTTTATCAGTATCAGGAGTTACAAGTTGTATATAACATTTTTTTTAAACAGAATTTATTATTTCTCATGTACATTGAAATTATTTAATAATAGATAAAATAATATAATCGGTGTAGTTCTTGTGTTACTACTATTAAGGTTTTTTGGTAAGTTTTAAAAAGTTCTTTTTCTACAGTATAAAATAGACAGGTGCGTTTCTTGAAATTTTCACTTTAGTTTAAAGTAAATTTCTAAAGAGTACATGCGGTCTAAGTCAACTTTGACAGAATTGGTGTATCAACAATTCAACACCGGATGGTGCAAAAAAATCAGCAAAGTTCACTTTTACCGCTCGTACTTTCTTATGTTAGTATTAATGAGAAACGTCGGAATACCAGTGTTGTACCTTAGAAAAGATAAAATGGAAAACCTCATCAACTCACTTGGATGCTTTCTTGAGGGCAACCTTTAATAAAGTTTGTTCTACCAGAAAAAAAGACCAGAGATTTCTTTCCTACTTAATTAGCTCTTTGTAGACTGGTTGTTTCTACCTTAGCTCAAAAGGCCGTTAGTATTAATTTATTAGTCCTGGAACTATAGGAGTGTGTATTTTAGTAAGAAAATTAAAATCAAGATGAGTAACTTGATTGTATGTCATAAGGTTCACAAAATAAATACAACACAACTTTGTACAACAGAATTTTGTTATTTTTATTGTTTCGTTTTATATTTCTAGAAAAATAATGGGCTATTTAGATAGAAGAGAGCTGAAAGTAGACGTGTACGGACTGGAAGGTTATGAGAACATCAGGGTTTAAATGTTCATAAATCCGAATATCAAGATGAAATACGCGTCGTATAAGTGATTATTTTATACAATGAAGACTGTACTGTTGACTAACCATCAAACGAAGAGACAATGGACTCAGTAAATTTAAAAGTGAACGATTCAATTCAGCAGGCAGGTCCGTTTCTACAGCCATTCCATAATCCGTCAAGATCCTCGAAAGTTATCACTGGTCGGGATGCGAGCTCGCGATTTCTTGAATGAGCCTGGGTAACTGCTTGGACGCATTTCGGGGAACTAGGACGCATTTCAACAATAATTTCAGTCTTAAACAGGAACATTTTTCAGAATTTCATACACACACAAGGATAGGTATATCCTGACAAAACAAAAAACTCTGGCTTCGGGCAGACTTCTCTTGGCTATGACTTTTGGGCAAATTGGTGATGACCGGTTCTCCAGATTACAACAAAGTTACGTCCAGATTACAACTAGAAATTCTCTTACAATAAATAATGCTGCTGTCGGTCTCGGTGGTAAAACAAATCCTACGCCACAAGGGAAGGGAGGGAGGGAGGAGGAATAATGAAGACCATCTGAAAAGGTTCAGAACTGGATTAGGGAAATATGGTTAGAGGGGAACAAGGGAAGGGAGAAAGGAAGGGTAATGAAAAATGACATCACATGCCTTCAGGCACACTCCATTTGTCAAGGGTTTAGGCATTGCCTTGCCCTAGGGATCAATTTAATTTGAAGAAAAAGGTTCAGCGTTAGATTAGGACTCAGAATCAGGTTAGGGAAAGGTTATGATTTGGGGTTAGGAGAGGGAGGGTTAATATAAGCCGTATTTTATTATTCCTCTCTGTGACACGCCATTTTCAACACTCTGGCTCCCAAAGCATATTCCATGGTGTTTACCCAAAGAAAACCTTGAATTAAAATATCTCCCTGAACATGAGAGACAGACTCTTTGTGAACATTTATTTTAAGAGGGGACTAACATCTTAGGTCTTTGCCCCACGGACTCTTTAATTCTTGAAATTTTTTTTTGATCAAAAAATGGCAAAATTTCAGAGGCCCACATTGAAACCATACGAGATAACCATTAAAAGTACATACGTGGCTCGTTACAGTAAATGTGGCAAAAAAAAAAATCTTCTCTTGGTTGCCTCTTGAGTGTGAGTGCATAGTCTGCACAGAGAGGCATAATAAAATACGACTATACACGAGACTCTGGTTATCACAATATTCTCCACAACTCCTCCGTTCACTGGGGAGCCAGGTTGTTGCCCGCGCCCAACACCACACCGGCAGATACAGACTCCAGGTTCTTGATGAGCTGAGCCAGCCAGTTCTTGGTGGACTTGTCATCGTTGAGGCACACGGAGAAGGTGCTGTCTCGGAGCTGATCCGGTAGACACTGCCGTAAGGCCTCGCGAGCTCTGACGAAAACAAACACGAAGCGCGAGGGTTAGAGATGAGTTTCTGTATTATTACTTTTATTTTCTATGCAATGTTCCTTGTTGAATCCTTCTAATATATAAACACTCATTTGTACAATAAAGCAGAAATAAATATATTCCTTGTCAAAAAAAAGTTCATTTTGAATAAAATGACCACAGAGATTTATAGGTTTGAGGCTATGCAAGCCTCTGTTGCACAAAAAAAGTCAAGAGTGTGGTAAAAATAACAACAAAGGTTTGGGACAAGTGGAGAGGAGGAATGAAGTTAAAAAGGGTTGTGGAGAGACTGGACGTGGGGTAAAAGAGAGGAAGAGCAAAGCTAAGGTGGACAGAAAAGGTTTAAGATGATTTAAGAGAGGGATAGAGAAGAGAGGATGTAGTGAATAGAAGATTGAGGAGAGGGATATTCTCTTACCTGGCATTGTCCGAGAGACGTAGATAACAGCGCACCACATGTTTCAGCAATCTGGAGGACTGATCCTTCTCTAGGGAGATCACCATCTTGCCCTGAAAGTATAATAAGTAAATAATCAATGAAAAACCAAGTCACATAATGAAATACACAACTTGGAGGAAAAAAAATCAAACAAGAATTTAATTGGCTGTGGTGAAGGCAAGGCAAGAGCATTTACAATCGTTTATTGACATTGCCTCTTTCTTGTGACACTGAAAATTGCTCATTTCACACTGACAATATCAACACTTTCCACTACTCATTTACCAATAAGTAGCACTTACTCAATTTTATTATTCTCACGAGGCTGAAACACGAAATTAGCCAGCCTAATTTGCTTAGTGGGTAGAACGTCCGCCTTGTAAGTGCTAGGTCGTGGGTTCGATTTTTTCCCCATTCTCCCTTTGATTCGGACGATAAGACCTTCGTTGTTACAGTTCTCTCTATCAAACATCTTTTCCCCCCCTTTTAAGATTGCAATATTTTCTCGTTACTTTAGTAAGCATTTACTTTTCTATTCTCTGATCAAGGAAGAAGTAAACTTACCAAAATCATAGCCACGTGAGAGAATCGATCGTAGGTTTGACAAATATAAGAAAGGCCACTGTCATCAAGGAGTATCTTCTGGAGAATA
This sequence comes from Diaphorina citri, assembly GCF_000475195.1. Lineage (NCBI taxonomy): Eukaryota > Metazoa > Arthropoda > Insecta > Hemiptera > Psyllidae > Diaphorina > Diaphorina citri. The sequence goes on from NW_007377720.1 coordinate 152,861, forward strand.
AATGTGGCCACTGTTTTGGACAGTTCAGACCCAGACTCCATGATTCTCAGACAGAGGGGAATGATTTCTGTTGTCAGTAGAAATGTGATCACTTCTTGCTCGTCCGTCTGTGAACAGGAATAAAGAATACTGTCAGCTTAGAACTGACAACTGTGAACATGAATTTAGACTGTCAGCTTAGAACAAGTTGTTACATTATAACCTGGACTAGAATGGACTCAACAAAGAATAAAAAGAAATTTTAACTGTGTAAACCATGATAAATACTACTTACTCATCATAAATAAGGTCGTTCCCTAATTAATACACTTTGACAAGTTTTATCATTTAACTTAGACTCAAAAGTAACCATTGAGGTTGATCAGCAGCTTCAGTAATGATTTAAGAAGCTTATAAGTAGGTACATACTTCAGTTTGCAAATATCATTTGATAGTTACTTAGTACCTAGAGCAATAAATAAAAAATAGACCTTTTCTATAAGAACTAAAAAAAGTGAAAAAAAAAAAAAAAAAAAAAAAAAAAAAAAAAATAATTTTTTATCACACCTTAATAAATGACAAAATCACTAAAAAAAAAAAAAAAAAAAAAACATAAAACACTTAATTGATTATCACACCTTGACTAATGCACCAATCACTCCTAGACTTGTCAATCTCAGGTACTCAAAAGGTCTGGTCTTACTGGTGGTATGCAAGAATGGATACAGGAAGAGTGGGATGTGTGCTGCCAGGAACAGAGATCGGGTCTCCTGATGGGATGCAACACACTGAAGGAGAGCCAAAGCATTGCACACTCGGTTGGACTGGTGGGCTGTGAGTGTGGCAGGATTAATAGTTGGATAGATGTTGATGATTTCTTGGAGCAGAGCTGCAATGGTACCAAATGAGTGCCATAGCATAGGTGCCAAGTCTGGCACTACTTCCCGCTTTTTACTGAAAAAATAAAATAAATAAATTTTAATTAATAACCTGATTTACTCAAGATATTTTAATCAATTTCATGTGCACTAATATGGTCAAAGAACTGAGCTCAAATTTTGCAGAAACATTGAACTCAAGTTACAGCCAGGTCTACAATCTCATGTTAACCATATTGGTCCATTTCTCAAAATTTTCACAAGTTTCCTTTGCAAAAGCCCAAAACAAGGCTGTAGTCCTGCAAGAAAACATTCTCAAGTTAAATGCAAGGGTAAAATAGGAACGTTCTGGACCACAAAATCCCATCCACTTTACCTTAGTTCCAAAAGAGCATTCTCCCGAGTTTCAGGAATGGACAGTTCAAGTATCCACTGATAAATCTTCTCCCTTTCAACAGGAAGTAAAGCCTGTTGTTGTTGCAAAACAGTGGGGCTTTGCTGAGTACTCATGATTCCATTCTGAAAAGAAAAAAATGTACAAACCTGTGCTTAATTTCAAATAACAAATGAGTTTAGTTTGATGTCATTTTCTTGATTGAGGTACCTGAAACTGGTGTAACTACACTAAGACATTGAAGTTAAATGTACATTAGTATATGAGATATTGAATATATTATTTTGTTTCACCTAGCCCTAGATTTTAACAAGCTGCTGTTCCAAGCTTTATTATAGCTTGTGCTAGTAGATTTCATTATGGCAGCTGTCTTGTTCACCAGCACTTGAGACCTTGGATCTTTGGAGCTAGAATACAGATCAAACTATTGATCAGAAACCATTGGAGATACTGAAAAATAAAAGAGCTGTCACCTATCTTGTAAGCTGACAAAGTAATCTGTTGCTTGCTAATCCTAGACTATTCAAAAGGGAAACATGTTGAGTGGATTTTTGCTCTATTTTAGGACGTTTTTCATGCATCTGCACTAGCAAAGAAACCCAAAGTTCAAAATGATAATGTAGAGCCGAGAGTTAATAACTTACCATCCTGAAGAAGCGGTGGTTAATGATATTAGTTTAGGGTTAGACAGCTTTGATGGTGTTTGGTTAGGTTTTATTATAATAAAAGTAGTTATAGGTAGGTACCTAATATGGACTGGTCTTGTAGCCTAGATACCTCAATAATGATCTGCAGAAGGTATTGAACTATGAAGCTCAAATTCCAGAGCCAGATTTTCGCATCTAATATTTTACGCAAAGCTACTAGGTAAACAAAAATCTCAAGAACAGTAGTTGTAAGATCAGATACAGATGTCAACTTCGAAAAATCTCACCCCTAAACTTTTTATCACCAACTCGAACTTTCCTTTCGCCTTTCGGACTTTTGTAATTTGTAACTTAACACTTTAACTTTCGTGTTGCGTTCTTCGTTCTTGCGTTTCTGTTTACTTTTTTTTTCTACTTTCTTTGCTATGTTGCCAGGTCGCCTGACCTCTTCAAGGGGTGGGAGGTTTTTTCTTCAGGTTGTGGTTGCGTACCGGGTAGGCGGGTACGGGGGTAAGGATTGCATTGATTTTATTTTTTAATTTTCATGTTTTTTTTTACAGTCCTAGCAATAGTAACCGGGTATATAACCACAATCTCAGAGATAGGGATAGCTCCCATTTTTATAGATACCTCTATATCCAAAATTCTGAGTTTGAGACTTGTAATTTGGAAAGTTACAATAGGCCATAGGTAATTCATTGATTAGTTATATTTTACATTTCCTAAAAAAAAAAAAAAAAAAAAAAAATATCAGGGATTCACCCTGTGTTTTGTGAGGTTTTTTTTAGATTAGAGAGATGTCGCAACACTGTTCACTTTGTGCGTCGAAACCAAAGAGGTGGAATGGCATCGGATAACATATTTAGCATCCGAAAAAGTGAGGCTAAAATCCAAAGTATAAATAAAAAGGTTGCACTGTAGCATACATTTCTTGAACGTGATATTTTGTAAAGATCCACTTTTTCCTCATGAAAAAGTATTGAAGATATTAATAAAATCAATGATTTTTTTTATTAAAGGGTGTAATATTACCTATTTATTTTTTACTTTTTATTTATAGTCTGGCTGAGGGACTATAAACAGAGAGTAGATCAGCGTCTAGCTAGGGGACTATAAACAGGGATAAGACTAGCCCAAATTTCCTCACGCTATATCAATAGTGAAGGTTGATTGCGAAGGGCATCCCACTCGGAAAATTTTGTTTAGCCAAAACCAGTTGGCCTCAAAGCGATCACTCTAAAGCTGATTGGAGAGGCCGACGACAAACGGCCTCCCATAATCCCATATTCCCATCTGAACATGGGAAAAGGCGAAGAAGGAAGATTTATAACTGAAATCAACTTTCACTTTTTATGCTCCGCTTTTCATTCACATCCAACCTTATCCACTGTCTTTTAGCCTGTTTGTGAAAAACCTCCAAAGTATAAACGAAAAAATAAAAATAAAAATTCACAAATCAAATCAAAAAGTTTGAAAAATTTACTACTTTTTTAGGAAAAGTGTTTCAAATTTCAATTTTTTCCATTTAAAGTGTAATTTTAAAGGAAATTATAGTCTCCAGATAAGTACTTTGATCCAGAACTTCTTTTGGACGTTGAAAACTACAGATACTTATCGTGGAAGGTCTTCTTTGCCAGGGGAGTGTCAAGAGATACCTATGTGTGACATTTTACATTTGAATATGAGGTCAGTAGGTTTTATTTTTTTATACCTATCTTGTTACCTTATATTAGTTTCTAATTATCAAAAAGAAACATTCCTAATTGAATTACTGCTGAGTGCTCCTAAGTAATATAAGTCCAGTGATGGTGTTTTTGTATTCCAAACAGATTTCTGTTGATTACCTATTTCATGTTTGTGATGTTCATGGTCAGAGGAAACTGTAAAATATAGAGAGAATATTTTACTGATAATGCCTACAAGAATTTAGAGGGTTTGTAACATGGTAAGCATAAACTGTTATAGTGATAGTACCTAATCCAGGCACTATTTTAGCAAGGCAAAAGTTGTCAATAGTTTCTGATGTAGATGTATTCACTTTCATCGCTCAGAACACCTATCTGTCCATTTTTAACATCATGTAACTTATTTATGTTTCAATTATTTGTTCCAGGATTGTGCACCTTCAAACATGATTTCTACAAACAAAAAATTGAAAGTAACAGATTTAAATCCATTTCTAATATGTGTGTTATGTAAAGGATATTACATAGATGCCACAACAATTGTTGAATGCCTGCATTCTTGTAAGTTTCTCTCATCTGAATTGCCAGATTTTAAAATATAAGGAAAATTTTAAAACAAGTTTTTTAACATTGTAAGAATGTAAGATAGAAGGTACCATAAGAATAATAATGACTACAATAGTAAGTAGAGAGAAAAAGGCGTAAAGTTACAGGAAATGTATCAATGGAACACAAAAATTGCCTGAGTTGCAGTATTTTCCCGTCTTGTTCCTTAAAACCTGATTCCTACTATGTTCTTGTTCACAGTCCAGGCACAGTATATTCACTAAATTGTCTTATGCAGTTACATAAATCTGGTCCTAAACTGTTCTTTTCATTTCCAGTTTGCAAAACCTGTATTGTGAAATACCTTAAAAGACACAAGTATTGTCCCATTTGTGATGTCCTGGTATACAAGACTAAACCTCTACAAAGCATACGCCCTGACACCCGACTGCAAAATGTTGTCTACAAACTCATACCAGGCCTTTATGAAAGTAAGTACATATTTCAATGTAAAGAATATGACATGGGATACTCAAGTATTTGTTTTCTTCTTGATAGTCTTAGAATGAACCCTTAATTTACACTTTTGCAGTGATGTATGTGCATGTCACATGCAATTTGCAGTGAAAGTACCATGTCATCATAAGAAATTTTATTATTATGTAATCTCTACTTGGTATACTCAGTTCTTTTTGTGTATCTGTTTGCAGAAGAAATGCAAAGGAGGCAGATGTTTTTCTCCTCAACACCCATTCAGAATTCACTAGGTTTGACTGGTGAAGACAAAGGTATCATTACAGAAAGCTCGGATATTATTTTACCTGATGAGAACATCAGTATCACGTTGGAATATTTGGCTCATAGCTCTGATGATATCAATAAGGTAAGACCTATTTCGTCCTGAGGATGGCATCATGAGATGCTGAAACATATTGACTCTTTTGCACCAAAAAAATTGTTTATTGGTCAAGTAAAGACCTATTTTCTTCTTATTTTAGTAATAAGGTAAGATGTCATGCACTTATGTGAGATATCTTCTTCTTTTTTTTTATTTTTTATTTTTTTTTTAAAGCAAAATTATTGCTCTTGTAGTGTTATTATTTTATTAATGTTATTATTATTAATTAATGAGAACCCACCAGACCCACCTACTTATTAAGGACACATTTTTACATTTTTTAAAAATACCTTATGAAAAATATAGTCTTTTACTTCACTATTGAGGCTGATCTGATTATCAAGGTTAAAGTTTGAGCACATTTAAACTTTCAAATTTACAATTGGTCTGCCCCCAAAGCATTCCTCCCTTTCCAATATTATTTGTGTTGGTAATATTGTATTTGTAGCTTTCATCATGCACATTGTGGTTATGTTATACTCAAAATTCATCCTGATACCTGAATTATTTTCTTTATTCTGTTCCTAACTCAAAGTGTTTTGGCTTATTTCACAGGCTGTTTATGGGCGCCGTTATTTGCGATGCAAAGCATCACACTCAAAATTCATCCTGATACCTGAATTAATTTTCTTTATTCTGTTCCTAACTCAAAGTGTTTTGGCTTATTTCACAGGCTGTTTATGGGCGCCGTTATTTGCGATGCAAAGCATCAGCACCAGTGTCCATTTTACACAAATTCCTCAAGAACAAATTCAATCTATCGAACAAGCATTGTGTGGAGCTCGTGTGTAACAATGAACAGCTGACACAGAATATATCTGTCATGGATGTAGCCTATATTTATCAGTGGAAAAAGGTAAAGACCCTTTAAAAATAGTTTAACATTATCACCTGTAGTTACTGGCCAAAATTCCAGATATTTATGTAAATTTCTGATCCTCCGGCATTTTTCCCCCTTTGAAATTTTCCCCTCTAATTATCATCTACAGTCAAAGAAAAGTTGTAACCAGATTTTTGTTCTTATCTTACAGAAAACTCCCATGTACCTTGGCTATCGAATATTAGAAACGAAAATAAAACGAATTAGTGAAACTGAAGAAGCTGAAAATTCAAAACGTTTAAAACTTAGTGAAGAATCTAATACAGACAATAGCCAAAACTCTCGCCACAAACCAATAACAAATGATGCTATTCCCATTGGATGTGACATAAACTCTAATGCTGATAATAACACTAACACTGGTAATGTGATTCCTAAAGCTAATGACACCTCTAACCACATCAACAAACCTGCACCTCCCATCAATAATCAAGGAGCACATTCCAATGAATGGAAAGAAGTAGAACTAAAGATAAATGATAATGGTGTGATGAGTGCTACTGTGCTTCCCCCTGTCACATCTCAGACTCAGAATAGCAGCAACTTGTTGAATCTAACCACCCAAGCACAAAGTAAACAACAATATGGACTAATTCCAGTTACTTCTGAAACTAGTTTTGTACCTATTTCTGTACAACAACAAAAGAATGTCACGAGCTTTACAAATACAGTGCCAAGAACAAGTGCAGCTTATGAAACCAAAGCTTTGCCTCAAGTGCCAAAGTCTGAAATGGCAATATCTTCCCCAGTACCAGCAGTAACTTCAACCAATTCAATACCAGGGAACAGGGCATTGGTTTATCCTATGGTTCAAGAACCTAGAGCTACAACACACATGACCTTCACTAATCCCAATATAAAACTTCCCTCTGCACCTCCTCCCAGTAGACTTCAACCAATTCAATACCAGGGAACAGGGCATTGGTGTATCCTATGGTTCAAGAACCTAGAGCTACAACACACATGACCTTCACTAATCCCAATATAAAACTTCCCTCTGCACCTCCTCCCAGTAGTTATATGCCGCGGGGATCCCGACCTCGTGCCCCCTCTGTACCGAGGTACAAAACACTCAAGACAGGGGTTCAGCCTTGGAACCCCACAGTATCTAGAAGTAAAGTATCAGTGGGCACCCCTGACCCTTTGAAACCACAAGAAAATATATCGAAAATTTTCAAGTCACGGAATGCGAGATTTATGAATAGTCCAAGTCCTCCTACAACGTTGCCCAAGTTATCCCTACAAGATCCTCCTAAACCCAGAGCAAGTAACTCAACTCTAACCAAAGTTGATCCTCGAACTCTTAGTCCCATTGTACCTGTCTCATCAAGCACAACTAAAGTAGATTCTCCAACTTACATAGATAACTCTACGTCTCCATCACACTTATCTGTAGACAAACACAATAAATACGCACGACCTTCACAAATAAAAGAGTTTAATCCATTTCTACATCCCAGTATTTTCTATCCTGGATTTTTGCCATACCCTCCCGACAATAATCCTTTGCTTCCTAATTCCCCCGACTTTATGAAAGCAATGTCAGCCTTATATCAGCAGAATCCCGCATTCCACTCCTCCTTACCTCCCTCTATATCTACTTTGTTTAACCATCATCTTCCCCCTCAAAGTGAAAAGAAGATGACGCCTTCATCTCCTAGGTCCTCAACAGCTCAACCTATATCTACTTCTAGATCCTCACCCATGTCAATGTCAAATACATGTTTATCTTCTTCCTCTAGTGAGTTGCCTCGATCTACAGCAGCTAATCATATCTATTCTCTATCCAGTCTTCCATCTTCTATTTCAGTATCACCCACTACTTCTAATAGTCATAACCTTCCTGCTTCCATCAAGTCATATATTCCATTGAACAGTATTTCCAATTCAAAAGTTGTGAGTAAAACATTTTCTCCTGTAAAGTCATCACCTAGTAGTAAAGAGAAATCACCCACTTGTGTAAATAGTATTTTCTCGCCTGCTAATATGATTGCTAGTAGTAGCTCAACAAGTTCTAGCAAATCATATTCTTCCTCTCGTATGTCCCCTATTACATCATTAGCATCTTTCCCTCCTACAGTTTCCATTTCATCAGCTCAACCTCTATCATTAGTAACAACTACATCAATAACAACTTCTGCACCATCCTTGACAACAAATACAAATGAGGAGAGGAAAGATTCGAACAAAGACAATACAGAACAAAAAGCAACTCCAGTTGTAATTTCTTCCTCAGAGAATACCAACTCTAGTTCTAACTCAGTCACGGATACTGTTTCTAATATTAAATCAGAAAGTTTATCGACTGTGAATACACCAAATGCTGATAAAAATTCAGTGGGGGACATAAAAAATACAGATGTAGTGCTGGATAAAAAAGAGAAAACGTGTGATAGTAAAAGTGAACCTAGCGAAACTCCCAAGACCAATATTTTGACCAATGGTGAAAATAACAATCACTTAAAGCCACAGAGTTTATCCAATGAAAACTGACCCTCCCCTCCGACAGTTATGACTATCGATGAAAATTAATATCAAAGGAACAAGTCATTCTATACTTTAGACTTTGATTATCTTATCTTATCTTATCTTAGTAGGTACCCGTTTTTAAAAACAAATTGATTGATACAATAGAAATAAAAATGATTTTAAGTGTATTGAATATGATTCTGAAAAATATGTATAAAGTTTTTTTTTTAAAATACCAAAGATGAATTAGTTTTAAATCAACATCAAGTTCTGTTAGCTACAAGCTATGCTTTATTTTACTATCTAGTTTTAACAATCGAGTAATATAGTTGGGTGACATGTGACATTTCAAAGGACTGTGCTCTGGTGGGGAAGAACTGGTAGTTCTCCGATCTGCCTTTTTATTTATTTACATGAACTGTTTCTTTCATCACTTTGTTTTTGTTAAACGTATAAATAATGACAAGTATATACCTACTATATGCACTGAACTGAGTCCAGTACTTTTTGAGATGGGGTACATCTTATCAGCAAAAACAAATTTACTTATTTTCGATAGAAAATAATGAAGATTTGATTAAATAATGATAATATGAAAAATCACTTATTACATCTTATTGATCTTATGAATTTCTTTTGAGTAATGTTTGTGCCTTTGTTGTGACATTTGTGAATGTTGAGATAACTTAAATTTATACAAACTTTATTTGTATTTAAAAAAAAATCGTATTTTGTAAATCTTTAATATATTATGTAATTTATGTAGGTAGGTAGATATAACGAATATATTTTTTGTAACGTACGTGTATATATTTTTTTATTATTAATAAAACTTCAAAACACTTGTTTATTTTCTTACAATTTTGAAATTTTCTTTCATATCTATTTATTTTGCTTCCTAAAAGGTTTTCTTTATGTTGCTCAGCTTTCCATTTCCCAGTTTTGTGGAACAGAAAGTTGGAATGGAAAAGAGGATTTGGGGGATGATGGGGAGTGGGAAGTTGCTTTCTGGAATAGGCCACTGGTCATTCAAGCCATTTTTAAATAAGCCTTATTGGCATGAAGTGGAGCTCCTATAAAAACTTCTCTCCAGCCAGCTTGGTTGGTAGGGCGTCTGACTTGTAAGTGCTAGGCCATGGGTTTGATTCCCGCCCATTGCTGATTTTATCCTAAATGGATAATGTTTGGCCTTGGAACAGCTGGCTTTCTCCTACCTGTCTTCCTTCTCACTTTGGGATAATAAGACCTTAGCAGCTTGAAAAGAGAAAAAAAAAATCAGCTGGTTGATACCTACCACTAGAAGTACATCAGTAGAACAGTAGACATTTTTAATTAACACTTGGTTAATCAATGATTCACATCATCTCAAATTTTGCACATGTTTGGCCATGTGCTTGAACCCAGTCACCAATTCTTCCAGTTCTTGTAAGGTGCAAACAAAATTTACTTTCTGAGTTTCATCTTCGCATGCTAGCTGAATATTGTACAGTTGTTCCCCTAGCTCACTCTGAGCATTGTTCTGAAACAGAAATAGACGTATAAGAGAGCATAATGAATACCCAAGTTTCCAATGGATCACTGAAGTTAAGCACCATTGCACATGGTTTGTATTTGAATGAGTGATCACTTGGACCATGTCTTTTGAGGTTAATATTATGTCCCCCACAAAAAAAAAAAAAAAAAAAAAAAATTTTTGTTAAAAAAAAGAAGAAAAAAAAAGTTATAGCTACCTATCACGAATTGTACACTGGGAGATCGTGTCATCACAACCTCTATTTTGAAGTGATCTCATTTCTCTCAGTGCCATTGAAACTAAAGATGTTTGACTTTCACCGGTTTCGTCAATTGTTCTTAAATTTGTAAACAGTTCCATTACATTTAGCTGATAATCACTTGGGTCTGCTATTATTGCCATATCTTCAGTCATTCGCGCTTGCAGTTCCATTATAACTTTGTCAAAAGTAATTCGCTCATCACTGCTTTCGTCAAACATTGTTTTCACTACACTTTCCGCTGTTGAATCAGATTTCTCTTGAATATTGAATCGTAGTATGCTGTCATTTGTTTGATGTGTACTTCTATTTGTTGATGCACCAAATGACTGAGGAGTGGTGTCTTTTGTAGCACTACAAAAATCATTACAAACATTTTTATTTGAAATATTGACGGGCATTTTTTTCTTCAAGTTCTGATAATTTTCATACAAATGCTGGAATTCTCGACTTTTTGTTTCCAAGTTTTGTCTAATATGTATATATTGGTCTTGTAGTGTTCGTTCATCTACAGTTGGTTCAGGTGCAGATAAGAAACATCTTGCATTGAAAATCAGAGGTTGAATATAATCGTTTGCCGAACTCTGAAAATGTCCCTCTTTTCCTTCTTCAGGTTTAGCTATGAAATGGTCGTCAGCTTTCATCATCTGATAATCTTTTATTTGTTTCAATTGGTTTCTAATTGAGCTTGGTTCATTATTTATACATTTCTGATTTTTTTCTTTTGTCTGATTATCGTTGCTTTTAAAAATTATGTTTAATTTATCTTTTGAGCGACCTTTTTTAAACATTATTTTAACATTATTTGATTGTATTTTGAATTGTTTGGGTTGTAACTGTAAAGATTTAGAAAACATAAATTAGTACGAAATTTGGTCATTATTATTATTACCTTTCTCCTACATCTACAATATCTACATAGAACCTTTGGAATCTAATTGGATATACTGCATTACTGTTTAAATATACCTAACATACCTATGTCCATTACCTACAGGTCCCTACTAAAACACTCGTACTCGTACTCGTATCAATCTAATTCCAAGCAATTACATAAAGTTCACTATACCCTGACTTACTGGAACTTTCTCCATTTCTTTCACATCTCCACTTCCTTCATGCTCATTCAATCTACCATTTACTTCTATCTCGTTAATATTACGAGGATTGCTATTGGTTACTTTTGCGGTAGTACCTGAACTTGGACCATTAACGTTGGAAATCCAAGATATTGTTTTCTCAACCCTGACAAAGGGTAGGAAGTTGGAGGTTGGGAGTTGACTTCTGATTCTACAATTAATACAGGAGCTAATTAAATGACTATATGCATATTTTCTTTCCATAAATTAAACAAAATACCTTCAGGTTCCTGGTCTAGCAGTATATGAGTTGTTGTCACTGAATCCACCACAGCTTTGAAATGATCATCATTGATTAATTTGCTGTTGAATAATCTACGCAATCCAATCTGTATTTCATCGGACATCTTCATGATTCTAGAAACACATTAACAAAAAGATTGTGAAGAGTAGTACTTGGATATGTTATAGAAGAGCTCAAAGAGTGGGTGAAACTAGGATTTTCCATTAAATTTCCTTGTAATAGTACAAGGATGTCCTAGATTTTACCAGGAAATCCTAGGTTTACCTACCCATTCTCCAGGCCAATCTTGCAACAAATGTCCGTGTTAGATCTATATTCATACATAGTCTGCAATCCTGGCTTTGAGATGGTGCACACATACCTATTATGAGATATGTGTAGGTATTACATAGGTACCTATTAGGTATCTATCAAAGCAACTTTAGGAAAATAAACCTTGGCACCTAGCTTGGGTATCTAGTATCTATAGAATTGACTTGTGTTTCTGATTGAAAGGAATATGAACGGACCATTTTACTTACCTACCTACTCAAAAATTCACCAAAAATGTCAAGAATATGCTGATAATGTAGTCTGGATTTCCTTATCATTCACAACACAATCACAACAAATCAACAAAAATCTGGTGTGAACATCACACGACTTTCTATTACATTAAGTCGGACAGTTCTAAAAGTTTCACCATTCGATTCCGCGTGAAGTACGCAGTAATGTACCTATCACCCCCACCACTCTAGTTTTTTTAAAAAGGAAAAAAATCACAAACAATTTTCTCCTACCTGTATTGAAAACTAAAACTTTACGATTGTATTCTCGTGTTATTAAAACGACTCCCGACTGTCTGATAAGAAATAAGTTTTCAAGTTTAGTTTCAAATCGCGAGGTCCCAGAATGCTGCCTTTGTGGACTTTGTGAAAAAATATAATTTAATTTTAAAAAAATATCTGTTCTAGTAAATAGTGCAAGTGGTTCTAGATAAAATAAAAGCACATTTTCTAAAGTGAATAAAATTAACAAATTATTAACAGTATTTCTAACCCATTTGCAATACAAGGTATCTATTTGCGTTAAGTCCATTTTTTGAAGTGTGAGTTTTTTTTTTTACACATAGGTAATAATATAATAAAAGGTCGTTTGTGAAGGCGAAACATCAATTTTTCAAACCTGTCCTATTATTTTATTTTGTACAAAATAAAACAATAAACATATTTCTGTGCTAAAAGGTGAGCCCATTGTTTTATAACGAGGGGTCATTTTGGAATTATTATAAAAAATCTGGTGTGAACATCACACGACTTTCTATTACATTTGAGTATCGAACCCGCAACTTCTCAACTCTAAGTCAGAGAGGGCTTTTGACAAGATCTCATGTTTTTGTTTCGATGGTTTTGACTTTTTTCAGCATGTTTGTTAGAAAATTGATCATTCGTCAAAGTGAGATTTATAGGTGTCACTGATTTGATTTCTGTTAGTGTGTTTTTCAATTGTTTGAAAGCATTCTTCTGTTTTTCTATAGCCCCAATTCTGTTATTGTTTTTTGAATCTGTTTGTTCTTCCTCTCTATATACATCGTTTTTATTTTGCCCAACTTCGCTCTTATTGCTTTGTAATGTTGTTGCCGGTTGATTGTTTGTATTGGTTTTACTCAATGATAGTTCTATAGGTGTATAGGATTTTACATGGGTTAAATACTGAATAATGTTTTTCTTAGTGTCAATTTTTGCCATAATTTCGTCTTCTTTCTTACATTTGGAATCATCCATTATTTGACGTTCCCTAGTTTTCTGTAGCTCTTTCATAGAATCTGAAAGGATTGTGTTTTAGTTTCCACAAGTTTTCTCGTGTTTAATGAATAGTTATCGATTATTTATTTATCTAAATTAGATTAATCTAAACTTTAGAGGTAGGGGAAATATAAATAGAATGGAATAGAATATACCTTGTTTATACCACCAGCATAGGACTGAAAAGTCCCTTTACTCTCGCAGTCTAAACAAGGTCTTATATATTTGATTGGTAATAACATTACATTTTATGGAACAAACAAATAGGTATTTTCAACAACGAACACGTTTTATAACTCACCATTTGCAGTCCTGATTGGCGTAATACTCATAGCATTCACTCTACTATTGTTTTTGGTAGGCACTAATTTCTTGAAGAGATTGGTGAAAGACTGTAGACAACTCACTGATGGCGGCGGTTCGTCATTTGGCGACGTAGTCGTTAGAGTGACGGGTTCATTTGTAATTGTCTGAAAAAAGAAATTGTTTAAAAAATACTTTTTCCTTGTTGTCCTGGTTATATTCATCTATTGTACATTTCAAATCTTCGACATTTGAATCCAATGCTGTATAGTTACCTAGGTATTGGTAATTCTTTTTGAAAATCATGCAAGTTGTAGGTAAGTATGCCAAGTGATATGTACCTACGTACATATTTTGGGACTTACTTTGGTACTATCACCTTTGTTAGAAGTAGAAGAGTTTTTTTCATAATTGATGCTTTGAACTACTTTTTCAGAATATGTATTTCTGCTATTATTTAGAATATCTTCAAGTTTTTCACTGACGATATTTTCATTTTCTTTTGAGGTTGCACGGCATAGCAGGTCTCTGTTTTTTCGGATATCTAATCCTTTTAGAGTTCTGTTGACACTACCACTATTTAATATGGCATCATTAAGATTTTCTGTCTTCGGTACATTATTGAAGTCCACAAAATGAATCGACTCAGCAGAAGTGTCCCAATGGTTTTTAAATATGAATTTGATCTTTTCTCCACCATTACTGTTTTGACGTATTGATGTGCGGCGTGATTTGGATTTCTTTTTAAGTTTTTGGCAGGGCTCAGCATTCTGTTGAGTTTCATTTATTGTTGAATCTTTTGTATTGAACCACTTTGAAGGCATACGGCATTTTTCTTGGAAAATTGTCATCAGCTGGTCCAGAAGTGATATTTCATTGGTTTCCCTAGTCACAATTTCATCAATCAGTGGTACACCTGTGGAAATTTAGCCACATAATTAACTATTGGTTTCCCATTAGATTTTCTACCCAAAGGAGATATTTACTTTCTTCAGATAGTTAATTACTATTTTGTTACACTTACCTTTTTGATAACTTTCATTACGTCTGAATCGACTGGACCCGGGCATAGATTTCAACCGTTTTTCAAATTGTTTCATCCTCTCTTCTTGAAGGGCCTTGTAACAATATTGCATATGTCTGTTCAACAGATACAAACCAATCATTACTATTCCCAAAATGACAGACTGTAGATTAGCATCGTGAAGGTCTAGAATCAAAGGCGTATCAATCCAGGACCCATATTGTGGGTCGTTGAATCCAAAGTTTGGTAGGTTACAGGAAAATATCGACTTGATCTTTCTTCTCCATGTGTCCATCTTTTACTGATAGCGTATTCCTGTCTTTCAATGATTTGATACAAAGATAATATTTATGGTCTCCTAATAGACCTATTCAGAAAATAAATATCCAATAGAATTTTGATATACATACTTATTATAACTAGAGATTTACATATTTATAACTCGAGATAAATTTACAAAATGCGTAACATTTGAATTACTAGCCAGTATACCTAAGGTAAATAGGTTAAAAAAAAAACAACAAGTTTTTAACATTTTAACACATTCATATTATTTACCATCAGTTTTCTCATTCAAATTTACGAGTATACCCAGATTTGTTAGGTAGGTACATATGTACATCTTGGTACTAACTAAACCAATAGTATCTAAGTGGGTACTTCTGAACAGAAGATACGCGCTAATTAACAAACAATTTGAATGAAGGTATAGGTACTTCGTCTGAATATAAATACATAAAAATATGTAAATAAGCAAAACTGTTCACATTTAAAAAAGACGTAAAAGAATCTCGAACAAAAACCAAGAAATCAAAGAAAAGAAAAGCAGAAACACAGAAATCTGACGTTAAAGGAGTTGTTCAGTGATACAAAAGAAGATGGGAAGGAGAGTGGAGTGAACAATAAAATTGTAGGAATGTTCATCTCATTCCGAGTGGTTTTATTTTTTTCTAGGGAAATGAATGAAAATGAATACAACCAGGGCCGAACTAGAATCAGTGAGTTATAAAAAAGAACTACTCTTTTCAGTGGACTACTCAGTAAATGAGTCAGATCCTCGAACATGTAACTCACTCTTCAACTCCCTAATCCAATGGGTAGGTGCTATTGATTAAGTTGTATTCGATCATGTGACTTTTAAATCTTTTAATTCAGTCATCATACGAAATTTCTCTTTGGACTAGTTTGGACTGCCAGCGGGTGTGGTAGAAGGCCTTTGTCCAAACTAGTCCAAAGAGAAATTTCGTATGATGACTGAATTAAAAGTCACATGATCGAATACAAATATATACCTACTCGTAATCCACTGAGATAAAAAGTAGTTTTATAACTGACTCGTTGTCGATCGACTATGTTTGGACACACCTTAAAAGTTACGAGTCTACCTTGTTAGGAATTCCTTAACAGGAGCTTGATTTTTGCGGTATTAACAATTATCTACAACAAAAAAAGCAAGAAGAAAAGGAAGCATCATACCTATCTAATAAAAAAGTATACAAAAACATTTTGTGCGGTTTTTTGTGAAAATTATTCCATTATACAAAGAGGAAACCAAGATAGAGAAATCAACAGAGACGAGAGAGAAAGAGAGAGAGAGAGAGACGGGAGAGAAAAAAAGGAAGAGAGAGGGGGAGAGAGAGAAAAGAGAGACTGTTTTAGGACAAAGCTAAACAGTTATTCGTTTATTCCTCGCTTCTTGAATCTCTGGAGTCTTTGGATTTCCAGACAACAAAAGTCTGGCGAAAAGACATCAAGATGGCTTCCAGCTCCAAATGTAATAATGAGTTCCTTTGCTTTTCACAAACGGTAGAAAAAGGCCCCAAAAAGAAGATCAACATTTCAATGTTTTGGGTACTATGTGAACGTAATAATATTATGTATAGGTATAGATAGGTAGGTGTGTTCTTATCTACATACTAGCTGAATTCCGTCGCTTCGCTCCGGAATCCCGCTAGTTCATCCCGAGGCATGGCCAAACTTGTGGAAAAGGCATGGCCCGAATGAGGCGCTTTAACATGTTGATGGATGTCGTTCGCGCCGGGTCACGGTTATTTTAAATCATGTGATATAGGTCTAAGCGTTGGAGGTACAGGAATAAGGATTCTACGCCGGCGGCATTGTCCTCTAGTGAGGGTGGAGTGTCAAGTGAAGTTCGGATATTTTCATGTTGATGGCAGGATAGGATGTGGCGGACAGAGAGGGCACTACCGCACGCTATTCTTTTTAATTGTTTAAGAAAGTTTTTCAACTAAATCATAACTTTTGAATTCCGTGACTATTTACCTAATTATAATCACATATTTATAAGACTGTAATTTTACTGATTCCATTTTCCAACTTCTCCAGCTGTAGCAACATTCCCCAGAGATTGGAAAGAACTCTAGAAAACCAATGTGCTTCTATTCCTTCACATAAGTATATAGCTGATATACCCAGCCAACAACGGAAGATCAAAACAAGTCGTGAAAAGAAATCACACTTCATGGAAAAGTCAAGTAACTTATATCCTAAAAACAAATACAATATTAATTATTCGATGACTAACAGTCATTTGTCGCCATCTAAAAACACCAACGCGTCTATCCCTAACAACACCTTCAATAAGACACCATACAGAAATGATCAGTCTACAACTTCCATCCTAAAAACAAATACAATATTAATTATTCGATGACCAACAGTCATTTGTCGCCATCTAAAAACACCAACGCGTCTATCCCTAACAACACCTTCAATAAGACACCATACAGAAATGATCAGTCTAAACAAGCAATCAACAAACAACAGTTGAACCATTTTAACAGACGGAAATGTTTAGGAAAGAATATTTTACAGTCGGACGAACATGGAATAGCACTAGACCTAGACGAGAAGACAGGGGTAGAAAATGTTACTTGAGGAATAAAACATTGAGAAACCTCGTTGAAAGTCCTGAAAACCTATGTGGATAGAGCGCTCTGGCACCGAGAAAAAGCACACATCCTGCTGGTTAGGTTGTATGGTAGCAATAAAATGCAGGTCATTGGAAGAGTATGTTGTCCTCCACAAATTGCCCATTTGAATTGATGAACAAAATTGCAAAACTGGCATTCCCCCTACCTATATCCTACCCACAAATGATTAAATTTTGCAGGAAACAAAATCGGATTTTTAGAGCTACCATGATTATTTACTACAAACATAATATATTTTACAGCAATATCGAAATTCACAAAAGACCAACTGTGAAAAAATTACTTCCTCCAAATATGATCGAGAGTTATTGGGCAAGAAATATCAAACACCAAAAAATTACCCCTCTGTGGCTCTCTGCAAACGTTTGAAAAAGTGTCGACGAAGAGGTCGTAATTTGTACAGGTAAAGAACTGGCACAAGTAGGTACCTATGTAAATTTGTTCCATCTATGCTATTATGTATTGTATAATATTATGTACCTTCTTACGATGCTTGAACTGTCAGACTTTATCTTTAGACTGATATAGACTCTCGCCAAAAGCTCTGAACAAACAATGAGCAATACCTGTTAGACTCTGCTAGAGAACAAGGAATAAGGTGATATTATAAGTAGTTCTAGGTAGATATTATGTATGTACTTTACCCTCATGTACCTACCTACCTACCTACCTAAAAAATCCAAAAGAACTAGGGACTAGGTACCAACTAAAATATCAACTGTGGGCCCATTAATATAGTGTCCTTAAACTTTAAACTTAGTGACTCTATTTTCATTTGTCTACAGATATGAGGACATCCATCGGTATTCCTATGAAGACCATGAAGTCATCATTTCTTACAATCGAAGGAAAAAGCTTGGACCAAGAATGAGACTAGCTCACCACACATCTCGTCTTAAACCAAATCTTCGTACAAGAGGCAGCTGTGAAAGCAATAGCACCAAAGACAGTAGCGAGCAAAGTGACGATGGCTCGTCTACATTTTGAAAATTCTTTGTTTTGAGAAAATGTATTGTTTGTTTCAAAATTTATAAAAATTAATGTTAAAATTTGTGTTCGTAAAAGTAACTTAGATTGACTGATAGAAAGTATGGCCCAAGATCATAATAGAGTACATAGTACAGACCTATTTACCTATCCATTACATAGGTACAATATTTTTTATCATTTTAGTTAAAGACCTATTTAGTTAAAAAAAAAATTAAAAAGTAAACTCGACATCTCCACTAATATTTCTTCTATTGCATATTGCATACTCAAAGAGTAGCACGGCGTTCATCGACCTATTTACCTATCCGTTACATAGGTACAATATTTTTTATCAGTCTAAAAAATTACTAGGTACTTAGGTACCTATTTAGTTAAAAAAAAAAATTAAAAAGTAAACTCGACATCTCCACTAATATTTCTTCTATTGCATATTGCATACTCAAAGAGTAGCACGGCGTTCATACAATTTGTATTGGCATTGTGCGACTGCAGCGCTAAATGTCATAGCGGAAGAATGTTCTTTCAAGATTGGATTGGCAGGAAATTTGAAAATTTTATTTTTGAAGATTTTGAATTTTTTACTTTCTATTACTACAGTATAGCGGAGCTATACTAGTAATGAAAGTATTGCAATCGGTCCAAATTTTCAAAATCGGTTGTTGATTTGTTGTGAATGATAAGGAAATCTAGAATTCTAAGACTACATTATCAGCATATTCTTGACATTTTTGGTGAATTTTTGAGTAGGTAAGTAAAATGGTCCGTTCATATTCCCTTCAATCAGAAACACAATTCAATTCAAGTCAATTCTATAGATATTAGATACCCAAGCTAGGTGCCAAGGTTTATTTTCCTAAAGTTGCTTTGATAAATACCTAATAGGTACCTACGTAATACCTGCACATATCTCATAATAGTTATGTGTGCACCACCTCAAAGCCAGGATTGCAGACTATGTATGAATATAGATCTAACACGGACATTTGTTGCAAGATTGGCCTGGAGAATGGGTAGGTAAACCTAGGATTTCCCGGTAAAATCTAGGACATCCTTATACTATTACAAGGAAATTTAATGGAAATTCTTAGTTTTACCCGCTCTTCGGGCTCTTCTATAACATATCCAAGAACTACTCTTCACAATCTTTTTGTTGTTGTTGTTGTTGTTGTTGTTGTTGTTGTTGTTGTTGTTATCTAATGCTTGAGATTGACTATTATGTCATTTTTCTCCTTGCGCGTCTAACTTTGACGGGGAACTTTAAGATTCGTTCTCAGTTTCCTCCTCTCTACGATTTCGGGACGATAGGACCTCCTCCGTTGTTATACAGTTCCCTCTATCAAACCTCTTCGAAGTTTTGTTAAAATATTGCTACTTTCGTATCAGTCTTCAATAAAGTATTCATTGATTGGAAGATATTATGGGAAAGATGGGACATGTTTTGTTTGCACGTGTACCTAATACCCATACGAGTATGATGTGATGTTACCCGTAATATTCTTTTTTTTTATTATTTAGATTTATTATAGTGCCTAATATTCTTATTGTTTTTCAATAAATAAAGCAGTTGAACTGTAATAGATAACTTATAATAATACTCGTACTACCTACATGTGTATTTATGTGTATGGCAATAAAATCAGCCATTTTAATATTAAATCAGTACTCATACCTGCTTGTAAGTTTTTATTAATCTCAGTAGATGATCATGCAGTATAAATTTACAAAATAATATGTTTCTTACTTATTTTCTTTAAGATGTTTCATTTCATAAAGATTTGTCCTATTTTTAGAAATTTCTCATACTGTCTGTTCACGGTAGGAAATGTAAAGGAATGTAGGTATTTTCATGGCGGAAACATTATTTTAGGTAAATTGTTGACGTCACGTCAAACCCGAGACTTCCAGACTACAATTTAACCACGATTGTTTTCAATATATCGGACTGTAGCTCCCTCTCTGGCTATTGGAAAACCAAACCCCTAATGAAAATTTCTTTTAATTTAACAGTGGAGTACGTACATACCTAAATACCTCTGTGAAACATTGGGAAACACAGGGAGGTAAACAAATTTTTCACTTTCCATTACCATTATGTAACTACGTACATAGTAATGCAGGGAAGCTATAAAATGTAGGTATTGTGCAAATTGCCATATGTCGAAATTCTTAAAAATTGCGAATGGAAATATCATGGGTGGAAATATCCGATTTTAGGAGTAGGATTCCCTGATGAGACCCAAATAAGTAGTTAGTTTCATCAGCCCATGGTATGTAATTCTGTACAGATATGTAGCATACAAAATATCTCGAGAACGGATAAAATTTTGCATAAATTCCTATCTTGTTCCAAGCTTCCAAGTAACATTTTTGTAAAATCGGTTCGTGTATTTTAAAGTTGTGTGCTTTTCACACCAGATTTTTTAACCGAGTGAAAATAGAAGAGGAATCAGAATCAAATGTAAAAAAAAACTCCCATTTTATGTTTCCGAGAAAAAATGAATGGAGAGAGAGAGAGAGAGAAGAAAGAGATACCTACCTAGATAGAAAAAGAGAGTCAGATAGTGAGAGAGATAGGGAATGTACGGGTGAACACATTTTTTTTTTTTTTTTTTTCGATCATTAAAAATACTGTCTGACGGGAGAGAAAAAAGGAAGAGAGAGGGGGAGAGAGAAAAGAGAGACTGTTTTAGGACAAGGCTAAACAGTTATTCGTTTATTCCTCACTTCTTGAATCTCTGGAGTCTTTGGATTTCCAGACAACAAAAGTCTGGCGAAAAGACATCAAGATGGCTTCCAGCGGTTCGTTCTCACCAGATTTTTTAACCGAGCGAAAATAGAAGAGGAATCAGAATCAAATGTAAAAAAAACTCCCATTTTATGTTTCCGAGAAAAAATGAATGGAGAGAGAGAAGGGAGAGAGAGAGAGAGGAAAAAGAGATACCTACCTGGATAGAAAAAGAGAGTCAGATAGGTAGTGAGAGAGATAGGGAATGTACGAGTGAAACATTTTTTTTTCGATCATTAAAATGAAATATGTTCGGGGGGTAGAAAAAGTTGAAAAACAATAAGGCCCCCGTTTTTATTAATAAATTCCATTTGAAATGCTACTAAATGGGGCAAGGGGCAGTGGGGGCACTTGATCTATGTTAACCTCTACTTGTAATAGAAGTACCAACACGGGGAAATGCTACAAGTCTGACCATCCTCCCAGGCTCGTATCTAGGATTTTCCCGGTCCTATCCCCCGAAAGGGAAGAGAAAAGGAAGACAGGGTAGGAGAAAGCCAGCCTTTCATAGAACGAACCTCATCGGTTGAGGATAAAATCCAACCCGTGCGGGAATCGAACTTGCGACCTAGCGTCCTAGCTAACTAGGCTGGCTCTCTATTTATTCGTAACAAACGTATTTCATATTTTACAATAAAGTTACAAACCGTGTGAAAACACTCAATAACCGTGTGCAAATGCAAACACCCATATTTAACGTACAGAAAACCCCCAAGAAATAAACATTAGGCTAAACTGAGGTAGGTCATAACCAAAGTCAAAATACTTATGACACAGATAGCATGATCGTCTTAAGTGCCAAGCTTTAGGGCACAAGATTGACGGAGAGAAGGGATGAGAGGACTCAGTTGAGGAGAAGGAGGAAGAGGAGGAGTAAGAAGCGGAGGAGTAGGAGGAGGAGAAGAAGAAGGAGAAGGAGGTGGAGTGGGAGGAGGAGGAGAAGAAGGAGGAGGAGGAGGCGGAGGAGAAAAAGGAGGAGGAGAAGGAGGAGAAAGAGGGAGGGAAGGAAATAAAATTGTTCGGAATAGATAAACCAAATCATGCGGAAAATTGATACGAGGGAAAGGAAAGCCAAAAGCAGGATGAGAGCTAAGTATTGAGGAGACGATAGACGTTTCTTCTCTTATCTACATAAGCACACGCTTAAATACGCCGTTCTAAATAAAATCTTAACCAAGAGATATTTTCAAATATTCCCCTGTCCTGAGCACAGAGGGATTTGTACTGATGCCAAACGGGCATAAGGCAGGTGTACCAGATCTTTACTAGGCTTTGGCAGTCGATTTGACTTTCAGGTGTATTTGAAATGTGCTGACAGATACTCGTATGTTTGTATCCTATGCGTACGATGTATATGAGATTCAACCATTGCTGTCAACACACGCATGCGATTATCTTTTTCTGCTATTTCAAAAGGGGATCTACCTAAGAGGGACTAACGATAGGGCAAATAACCATTGCCTGGAGAGATATTCAAATATTCCCCTGTCCTGAGCACAGAGGGATTTGTACTGATGCCAAACGGGCATAAGGCAGGTGTACCTGATCCTTACTAGGCTTTGGCAGTCGATTTGACTTTCAGGTGTGTTTGAAATGTGCTGACAGATACTCGTATGTTTGTATCCTATGCGTACGATGTAGGTATATGAGATTCAATCATTGCTGTCAACACACGCATGCGATTATCTTTTTCTGCTATTTCAAAAGGGGATCTACCTAAGAGGGACTAACGATAGGGCAAATAACCATTGCCTGCCTTATGATCTGTATTTTTAAAAACCCAGACCTGAGCACCGACTGCACCTAGGTACATACACGTGTTGCAAAACATATAAGTTGTCAACTGTTTGACATTTGCCAAGTGTTCGGTATACTCAAAACTTTCCTGGTGATACGTTACATATAAACAATACATTCCAAATTTTGCAAGGTTTCACGAGTAGGAATAACATTTTTCAAGTGAACATCTCAGCTCCAGACTCTCTGTTCCTTTCCGCCTAGCCAAAGTTTTGTACACCAGCAGTTGTTCACGAGAACTTGCTCCACCGAAACTTTTGTTCATTATTGTTCAACTGAAGATGTGCTGTGGGTTGGGGGAGTTCTTTTTTTAATTTTTGCAGTCATCCGTTTTCACTGTAGTAAACAAGGGGTTTTCCGGAGTGCTTTTGCCTGGTTATTAGACAACAAGTCCGTTTCCGCTTGTCGTTCGGGAAAAAAATCGTGTCGGGCCTAATGGGAACACTCTCATTTTACATTGCCTACAGGACATTTGAGGAAAAAATCGGGTGAAACTGTGACAAATGAGAACGGGCCTAAAGAAATGGAAAAGAAAAGTTGGAGACTAATTCCAAAGGATCCAATTTGAAACGAAAGGTCTTCACAAGTTCCATACCGATCCTGTAAGCATGTACCTCTTACTCCAGACATCTTACAGCTTACAACATATACGAGTACTTACCTCGTCCCCTCCACCCAAACCCCTTACAACAATACTCCAGAAAACTCTCGGAAAACTCCGTTACGTGTCTTCACACTTGTCTACGTGATGCTAGACGGCAGATGCAACTAATGTACACTATACCAGCTAGTAGCTTCAGCATGTACCAACAACAAGGTACTTACCAGGAAAACATCTGAAATCTATACTCTTACAACATATTATCAAGATCTGAAAACTGTAATGTTTTATGTTAGGGTTGTAATGGCAGTTCTAATGTAAAAACCCAGACCTGAGCACCGACTGCACCTAAGTACATACACGTGTTGCAAAACATGTAAGTTGTTAACTGTTTGACATTTGCCAAGGGTTCGGTACACTCAAAACTTTCCTGGTGATACGTTACATACAAACAATACATGCCAAATTTTGCAAGGTTTCACGAGTAGAAATAACATTTTTCAAGGGAATATCTCAGCTCCAGACTCTGTGTTGTGTTCCTTTCCGCCTAGCTAAAGTTTTGTACACCAGCAGTTGTTCACGAGAACTTGCTCCACCGAAACTTTTGTTCATTATTGTTCAACTGAAGATATGCTGTGGGTTGGGGGAGTTCTTTTTTTAATTTTTGCAGTCATCCGTTTTCACTGTAGTAAACAAGGGGTTTTCCGGAGTGCTTTTGCTGTTTTCGAATGGAAAGTTTTTCGGGGTTTTTTCCTTCTTTTTCCTTTCCCCTCTTCTCGTCGGGAAAAGTTTTTCTCTCTGCTACTCATGCTGGCGCGATAACTGGTTTAGTGGGTTTCTAGACTTTCCAGTTGAAGTGGTGGATGCATCATGTAGTGGATTGTAAGACAGTGAGATGCAGTTTTATTTACCCGATTATTTTGACTGATCATGAAAGTACAGAATTATAAATTAGTATCTATGAATTAGTATATTAGATACATCGAAATGGTGTCTATTCTGACGAAATTCTCGTGTGCGGAGTTCAGTGTGTAGGACTATTGCACCCATCATGAAAGTAAATAGTTAAGTTCATGTAGGTAGATAAAAAAAAATAAAAAAAATACTTTGCGAAATTTCTTATAAGGCTCAATGCAGAATTATGGCAGATAAATTAGATAAGATAAGATATGAAAATAGGCTAGGAGGTAAATATCCGTAGACAGAGTGATCTGTGAGGAAAAGAGAAATGACATTCTAGGGAGAAGAGAAAGGAGGTGAAAAAAGTTTAGTTTTACTTTTCCAAACAAACCAAAGTGAGATCTCGAAACTTTGTTCTTTATATTTCCACAAAAACAGGACAGTTCTAATGGGAATGAACGCGTTTCGAAGCTTTCTTCTACAGCATTATTATTACCTTTTACCGTTATACCTATACATACTTATCACTTGTTCCTGGTAGGTAATATTACTCTGTATGTAAGTAGGTATATGTTCCTGGTAGCCATTCCTTTTGTTCTTTCAGTTCTTTGCTACAGGTTCGTGATATATGAAGACTCCCAAGGTAGCTACCAGCTACCTTTGTATTACCTACGTAGAATTGTAGATACACAGGGCCATACTTAGGCAGGAGACGAGGGGTCTCCCTCGGACTTTTTTCTCTCGTTTACTGTAGGCCAGACTCCAAAAATTTGGAACAACCCCAAACCCAACACCTGACCTGCCTTATGGACATATTGTAGGTGCCTATGATGAAAAATTTGAAAATCTAGGTCATTTCATCACTTTTGGGGCCTAATCTCTTCTTTTCACTTCTTTTCTGTGATAATGATATCATCTCTTTGGACATCATAATCTCTTTTCCTCCCTTCCAACCTTCTAGTGCCTCCTGGAGAAAGGAACAAAAAACAGCAACTTTCCCACAATAGGCACTAATGTTCACACTAGCCAGACATAATATCCTGATAGGATATCGCCACAACATAAAATAGATTTCAGTGGCGACTCATGCCTAGACTAGGTGCCTAAGTCACTATTTATAAGCTGCAAAAAAAAACTTCTTCCCTTTTTTATTTTTTATTTATATTTATTAGAGTGTGCCAACACACACTTCTTCCCTTTATTATTTTTTTTTATTTTGCCTTGTAGAAATTTATGTGGTTGTTGCGTTGTTCACAGAGGATTGAAAAAGAGCAACATTCCAAATATTTTCCCCCACCAGTCTCCACTGTTTTCCACTCATCAAATACTCATCAATATTGTAGAGTATTCAATGATAAAGTGAGGGAAAATACTCAAGAGCTGTTTTGAATTGCCTCACTCCCTCAGGGGCGGATAGGTGGCAGAGTATCATGGATTTTTCTGCTGTTGAAAGCATAGATTCTTCACAGTTTGGGAAGCCATCCTACTTCCTAGTTAGGGTAGCACACCTGCCTTGTAAGCGCTAGGTCGCGGGTTGGATTCCCTTCCAAGGCAAACTTTATCCTAAAACAGAGCTACTTTTTCTGTGACATATAATATCTCTTTTAGTAGTACCGTCTAACTTTTTTTTTTTTTTTTTTTTTTAAGAGGTTTGACAGAGGGAACTGTAACTGCTATGGTCTCATCGTCCCGAAATCGAAGAGAGAAGGAAGACAGCCTCGGTCAGTAAAAGAAAAATTGATTTTAAGGTCAGCCACTCACCACTCACTATCAGGTAGACCTGACAGTTACCTACACCTGATCACGTCCGCTTGTCAGGTCTACCTGATAGTGAGTGGCTTTCGCATACTTCTATCAGGACAAGAAAAGTAAAAACGGCTTCTTTGATCTACAAATTTGGATTCCTCGAATTTCTGTAATAGGACAAAGCAGATCATACTTTTTCACTCCTCAATAACCTAAAGGTGGCGTTCCGATCCTAGCTGCCGGGCAGCGCGACCCGGCAGCGCTGCCGAGCAGCCTGGTCGCGCCATAAAGGTGACGTTCCCTTCCTTTGTGACAAGTTCTGAGGGTGAGATTTTCAGACGGAAAAAAATCAGATCTTTTGAAACTCCTTATCCGGAACAGAGACAAACAATAGGTAAACAAAAGTGTTATTTTCATCACTCATTTGTGGTGAAACTATTCAAAAAAGATCCTGACGAGACTGAGTTTACACTGATACCTCTAACCTCTATGGTCATATTTAGGTGGAAACCTGATGAGGATGGCCCATGTTAACACACCTGAGGATAGGTCAGGAAATCTACTTAAATTCAATTTTCTTTTAGAAATTTACGCGGAATCTTATATTTTGTTCAATCCGATAAAAAAAATCCTTTTGTTTAATCCTGTAGGTACGTCCATAAAATGTGTTTAGTTATTTTGAGACATCCTATAAAAGTAGGTATAAACAGTGCATAATTGCATAAAATAAAGAGAATTTTAAATACCTACTTTTCAACAAACCAACCTAATTAATTAAGCGTAAAAACTAATTAAAACTCGAGATAAAAAAAAGTTAATACATTTTTTTTTCAAGAAAAAGAAAGAAAAGCCATATTCAATCTTCATTTTCTTTCTTCAAAGTTTCAAATGTTTGCTTTGATTTAAATTTATGTTAATTACGAGTGTAATGAAAGAAGAGAAAAAGAAAGGAAGGTAATAAATAAATCTCAATTTTTCCTTTCAAATTTAATCTTTAGTTCTGATCGCACCTGCTAATTGGTCATTGCTCATAATTTTGTAAAATTATTTATTTGATCAAGTTTTTATAGTCTTTATTAGATTCTTTTGACTATTCTCCTGTCTCTATTGGGATACGTCGCGGATTGTAAACACCAGAACTAAATCACTTCTTGACCACAAGTCTAGCTTGATGGAATAACGAGTAGGTAGTGTGATATTTAAATTTACATAGCTCCATATATTTGCTCCAATTTTTTTTTACCCTACTCGGAAATCAATTTTATTTTATAGCTTGGGGTTTTTTCCTACTAATTCAGGGCTTTGACAGAATGAAATGATGAGAGGGGCAGAGGTAAATGTGATATTTAAATTTACATACCTAGCTCCATATATTTGCTCCAATTTTTTTACCCTACTTGGAAATCAATTTTATTTTATAGCTTGGGGTTTTTTCCTACTAATTCAGGGCTTTGACAGAATGAAATGATGAGAGGGGCAGAGGTAAAGTCACGTAAGCTCAATTTTTACTCGCATTACTGGACGTGACATAGCTGGAGCATTTTGTATTTTTTTCCTCTCTCTGCGTCTACCACAAGCTGTCCTTTCCAGTGGTCCTTTTAACATGGGAAAAAACGAAAGGTCGAAAAAAGGAGAGGAAATTTTGTTGGTATGTATGGAAATGGCCACCAATAATTTAAACTGCTGTATGCCAGTGGGTATACAAATTTGGGAGATGTGACAGTGAAATAAAGAAAATCCTATTGAACGATAAGGAAAATCAGAGAAAAAAAAAAGGAAAATCAAGAAAAGCTCGACAAGAAACTTTAAAACAAGTGAAGTGTATGCAATACAACTTAAAGTACACAGTACAAAATCTTGTTTAGGTATTTTATTTCAAAGAACAATACATATTTTATTTATTTTGTTTAATTTGAAGGCTTGAATTTACAGCAAAACAGACAACTTTGTCACTAGACTTGTAGGTATAATAATTATACAAATTAGTTAAAGGTAGTTTTATCTGTCTATGCAGACTTGTAGGTACAATAATAATTATACAAATTAGTTAAAGGTAGTTTTATCTGTCTATGTATTTATTTGTCCATTATTTACGTAGAGGTATTCCCCTGAACAGCAATAAGGTGCACACTTGCACAGTGTTCAGCTTTTTTTCCAATGTTCCTGACAATGAAGTTAGTTCTTTCTTGCATTTTTTCTTCTGTTTCATTCCTCGTTCTTATATTCCTCTTAAAGAACACCAATCAAGTTTCAGGCCCTGAACTAGGAAGAACTATGACTACAACTTTGTAAAAGGTTACAGGTTCATTGTAATTCAATCTCTAACCTTCATCATGTGTCCTTTTAACATGGGAAAAAAACGAAAGGTCGAAAAAAGGAGAGGAAACTTTGTTGGTATGTATGGAAATGGCCACCAATAATTTAAAACTACCGAATGTCAGTGGGTATACAAATTCGGAAGATGTTGACAGCGAAAAAAAGAAAATCCTATTGAACGATATATAAGGAAAATGAGAGAAAAAAAGGAAAATCAAGAAAAGCTCGACAAGAACCTTTAAAACAAGTGAAGTGTATGCAATACAACTTAAAGTACACAGTACAAAATCTTGTTTAGGTATTTTATTTCAAAGAACAATACATATTTTATTTATTTTGTTTAATTTGAAGGCTTGAATTTACAGCAAAACAGACAACTTTGTCACTAGACTTGTAGGTATAATAATTATACAAATTAGTTAAAGGTAGTTTTATCTGTCTATGTATGTATTTGTCCATTATTTACGTAGAGGTATTCCCCTGAACAGCAATAAGGTGCACAGTGTTCAGCTTTTTTCCAAAGTTCCTGACTATGAAGTTAGTTCTTTCTTGCATTTTTTCTTCAGTTTCATTCCTTGTTCTTATATTCCTCTTAAAGAACACCAATCAAGTTTCAGGCCCTGAACTAGGAAGACAATGTCTACAACTTTGTAAAAGGTTACAGGTTCATTGTAGTTCAATCTCTAACCTTCATCATGAATGGACCTATTTCATAGATGTAGGTATATGTCATTAATAGATTGATGCAAGTTTATATACTTTTTATATTTTTACATTTTAACATGGTGTATTTTGGACTTTTATGCCATTGGGACACGCTTTCAGCACATGAGAATCTTTAATCTGATTAGGCCCAAATATTACCTAATATTACTATACTACAGCCGAGATTTTTTTTTTTTTCTCATCTGACTGAGTTCTTCTACAGTTCACTGCTCTACTAGTTGACTTGTATATCTCTAACACAGTCGATTCTAGGAAACCTGGGGTCCAAAACCCACGAACCTTTAGATGACCCTGAGAAGTAGAACTGTAAAGTATATTTTTCTTTGTAATTTTATCATTAGTCTTAGGATCTTGGCAAAGTTCAACTTGAAATGTTAAAGAAGTTTTATATTTAGATCCAGCTACTTAGTTTTTCCCCCCTCTTACAAAGAGATTTGCAATTTAACTTCTAGTCTGCAAATTTCATTCCATGTTCAAGTGAGATAAAGAGCATGCATTTTATTTTATTTTTTGTCGCTCCTGCTATTCTTTTTTTTTTTTTTTTGCTCCAAATATTTCAACTTTACCCGTGGAAAAATTGTATTATTTGCATTTTGTTCTTCTGTATACCAAACATTACGTGTAGGTTGAGCCATATTCTTTGTATTTTTGAGGATACTTTCATGCACCATGTGGATTTTTTTTAATTATTATCATAAGTGAGCTGCAAAAAAATTCCATAGTTCTTTTTTCCCTCTTATTTTTATTTCCATATCGGGAGTGATAAGTAGTTGGTCATCCTCCTCCGTCCTCCTTGAGTATAAACTCAGCTCAGCTAAATTCCACAAAAAGATGTACCCATTCATTCTTCAAATGATTTTAAGGTTGAAACAGTTAATTTTGGAGCATTTTGTGTGTAGGTGCACACTGTAAATTTATTGTCATGTGTGTAGAATGTATGTTTGTTTTAACTTCGCGACCTAGACAACTTTATACTCCCTAAGCCTCTGATTTATTTTTTAAATAATATTTAACAATACACACCCAAGCTCTTTCCTTATGGAATAAATTTAAACTTTGGCTTGAACTTTTTTAAATAATAAGAATCTAATGTTGTGTAGATTGCGAGAAAATGGAAAATTATAATAATAGCAACTTTTTGTTCGCACGTAGGTATAACATAAATTCTCTCCATGCTTTCTGACTTTTCATCTGTCGAGAGGTAGGTAATTTCGCTTTTAGGTTACCTAGGTAGGTACTCTCTATTCTTTAGTTTATTCTCTAATAGGAAAAGACTCTACCAGGTCCTGGTGTTTTTTTCTTCTGATAATGAACATGAACTTTAAACCTTCATAAGTGGAAAAATATAGCCAATAAACGGATTTTTGGGTTGAATTCTTGGGTTTTTGAACTAGAAAAAAATTATTGAACCTATATGGTACGAGTAGGTATGAACATTAAGTCCTGTAAAGGTGAAACGCGTGTTAATAAAAACAATATTGATAATACACATTGGGAGGAGAGGTTGAAATTTTCTAACTTTATGTTCCTCCATCCACCAAAAGTTTTCCAGGTGCATTTAATGGAAGCTCATTTTCCAGTTTGGAACATATAAAAATTCAAAGCAAAATATGAAATTTGTCTTTTTTTTTATGGGAATAAATTTCGCCTCCCATTGATTTAGGTACAGCTTTAAACCTTTACATATTTTGCTTTTTAGGAATGAATAGAGATATTGCCATGGCAAATATTATGACTTGTAATTTATTTTTTGAACAAAAACTTTTTTAATTGCTTCAAATTGGTTCTGTGTCATTTATTATATCCGGTCCTTTCTTTGGTTAGGGATAGGTATTAGGTATGATGTCAAAAATATGGGTGTAAATTGAATAGGTGATATTAAATTTTATGTTCTGATGATTGTAGGGAGGTAATTTAGGAAAAAAGTAGGTAGGTATGTACTACCCTCTGCATAATCTAATCTACCAGCCACCCTGTATAACCCAAGTATTGGATAACGGTAATGTTTTTCCCGTTTACAATTTGTACTGTTCTTAAAACGCTGGGTGATTCAATTTTATGTGTCACCATCCGGTGTTATCTCGTGGGTATATCCAAGAACAATAGCTATTGTAAACGTTATGTTCATGGAAAAAATTGAAGAAACAAGTACAATACAAAACAGATAACAGATAAAAAAAATGATAATAATAATAATAAAAAAAAAAAAAAAAAAGGGAAAACGAAAAAAGGGATAGGTAGGTATGATGTCAAAAATATGGGTGTAAATTGCATAGGTGATATTAAATTTTATGTCCTGATGATTGTAGGTAGATAATTTAGGAAAAAATCTGGTGTGAACATCACACGACTTTCCTTATCCTATTGAATGGTGCTTATTTGGGTGTTCTGTTGTAACCGAAAAAAAAACAACATTCCACACTAACACGCGTTCCAGTTGGCAACACCGCGTGAAAATTTATTGACGACGTGCAAACCCTGACGTGACAACACTGTAATGGTGCGAGGCGGCAACCCTGTAATGTCCCTGGGAGTCCGACCCTTTTTTTCTCGTTTTGTGTTCCGGAGAGAAAGATACATCTTTTCATATAAGGGAGGGGGGATGGGGTTGACTAGGGTTGGGGTTAGGGTGAATTTTATAGCTCAGTATTGCTGCCCCCCCTCTACTCTCCAACATTCCACACTAACACGCGTTCCAGTTGGCAACACCGCGTGAAAATTTATTGACGAAGTGCAAACCCTGACGTGACAACACTGTAATGGTGCGAGGTGGCAACCCTGTAATGTCCCTGGGATTCCGACCCTTTTTTTTCTCGTTTTGTGTTCCGGAGAGAATGATACATCTTTTCATAGAAGGGAGGGGGGATGGGGTTGACTAGGGTTGGGGTTAGGGTGAATTTTGTAGCTCAGTATTGCTGCCCCCCTCTACTCTCCTGTCCTACTGTCACTTCCTTTCCCTCCAGTCCTATACTAGGAGTAGCTAGAGATGGCGGTTTTCGAGGATGGCCATCTGTCGAGGGGTAGGGAATTTCGCTTTTCGGTTACCTAGGTAGGTACTCTCTATTCTTTAGTTTTCTAATAGGAAAAGACTCTACCAGGCCCTGGTGTTTTTTTTCTTCTGATAATGAACATGAACTTTAAACCCAATGTCAGCCCTCATAAGTGGAAAAATGTAGCCAATAAACGGAATTCTTGGGTTTTTGAACCAGAAAAAATTATTGAACCTATATGGTACGAGTAGGTATGAACATTAAGTCCTGTAAAGGTGAAACGCGTGTTAATAAAAACAATATTGATTTCTCTTTCTGGCTTTTCAGTCTCATTCTGGCAGTATAAACAGGGTATATTCTATTCTATAATAAATTAATACGGTATCTACCTACTTACCTCCCGAGTAGGTAGGTGTGTATTTATTATCCTTGTGATTTCTCTACTCCCTTCCATTGTTATAACGTTATCAGCATTACATATCATGCAGAGAGACCTCACTATAGCGTTTGATTCGATCAGAATTTTCATCCAGTGGATCGCTTTGCCGACAACAGGGTGTATTTTCTTTGGAAAAGGAAACCATTTCCCCTTTTCAAAATGGAGGATGTCCTATGGTTTAGCACAGGCGCTACAGCACAAAAAGAGGGGAAATGAGCTTCAGAAGAGCGGTTTTGGAAAGAAAAATACGACTTTAGTAGGGATGTAATGAAAAGGATTTCGTCTGACCCTGTCGCCTATAGGAAGATGTCGTGTACACACTTAAAAATGGAGGATGTCCTATGGTTTAGTACAGGCGCTACAGCACAAAAAGAGGGGAAATGAGCTTCAGAAGAGGGGAAATCGTCTCGGTTTTTTAAAAGAAAAATACGACTTTAGTAGGGATGTAATGAAAAGGATTTCGTCTGACCCTGTCGCCTATAGGAAGATGTCGTGTACACACTTAAAACATTATGATACACACTCACACTCCCCCATCATCAAGAAGCGTTGAGTGGTGTGAACACATACACGACATAATGAAGTAACCCTCTCCCTTTATTTTACAGCTTTAATTCTTCTCCTTTTCCTCCTCCTCCTACCACTCCTTTTTTTTCTCCTTTCACTCCTTTTCTCGTTCTCATCCTCCTTCTTTATTCCTGCTCTTCCTCTCATACCATCCCTCCTTTCTGCTCCTCTCTTAATTTCTTCAGCTTCTAATTTTACCACTCCTTCCCTCCTCCTCTCACACCATCCCTCCTTTTCTCCCTTTTGCACTCCTCTAGTGCTTCTTCTTCGTCTTCCTCTTCTTCTTCTTCTCCTCCATCTTCTTCTTCGAATTTTCCTCCACCATTCGTTGTTTGTTTTCCCTTTCTTCCTCTCCATCTCCTCCACATTTTACTTAACTGTCTTCGCTACCATGTCGTGTCATTTTTAATGAAACTTCCATGTAAGTACGCTTTCCCTTTTTTTATTTCTCTCAAAGTATTATGTAAAAAGAGAGCAATAAGTAAATAGGTATCTATGTACGATCTACATACCTACATAATGCATGCTCGTGCACATCTGACATACACTAACACACAAACATTCTGACATTCTTCAGTTGCTGTTGTTGTTGGTGTTTTTTTTTAGCTTCCATAAATTGTTCACTGTTGGTGTTGCTATGGAACTGTTTCTCATTATGTTTGGTTCACAACTTGTCATTATTCCTTGTCTTGCATATAGTACCATATGCTCACTGTTTTTTTTACCCTCTTAATCATTTACTCTTTTTCTTTTTGATGAAATTCAATGGGACTGGGACTGGAACAACTATTTAGGTACTATTACTATGAGAATGGTACAACTTTTTCTTGTTGAAACAGTCAGTAATTTTACTCAAGGACAATGGAAAGGGAGATGGGAACTTACCTGATAATAAGAAACAAGCAGGGTCCGTCCCTCCGGGAATTTTTTAGCCCGTAGTGATTAGAGAAAATCAGTACCTACCTAATTTGTTTAATATTCAGTTGTTAATATTGACTTTGAATATTGTTTTGAGCTATTGTATAAACAAAAGCTACTTTACCATTTTATGGATATTGTTTGATATATTATCCAACTTTGTTTTTGTTTTAACTCTTTGCATATTGTTCAAGATATGTGTATCTAGTAAATTGTTTAAGATTGGATGAAACAAAGTGGGACGTGTTGTGGGAAATGAGAATTGAACAGTTAAAACCTTGGATCAGGATACTTTTAATAACTTATTATTTTATTAAAGTGTTCCAACTCAAATGTCATTATGTAAATTTAATCAAGTGGTTAGATTAAATTAATATTATATTCAAATCATTAAATCACCTTGTTATTTTTATTCCAAGAATATCAGCATTATTAGAAAATAAGTTGTTGGGCAATTATTGAAAAAGTTCACAGATGACGTAAGAAAATTACATCTACCTCTTGCAAGTTGACTGCAAGCTGTAAAATAAGAAAAGAAGGTAACAAGCAAACTCAATAAGTGGTGTGGATTATGGAGCGTCAATTTCTGTGTACACATTCGAAAGAGGATGAAAAATGTCCACACATTAAAACTATTAAAAGCCTTTCAATTGGACCACACAAACGACCGATCTTTTAGTTCAAAGGTGGCAAAATAACATATTGTTAACCCCAAACGAGACTGATGTGTTGTTATTAATGGGATGTTGTAACACGTAGATAGACCCAAATGATGCAACATAAAGACTAGTGAGTCTGAGGAATCCTTTTGAAAATCAAATAAAATCAAAACCTAAAATTGTGACAACACTCATTTATCTCCAAGACAATACTGAATTTTACTTTTTCCCATTGGTAGAACAAAATAAAGAAGACATGTAAAAAAATGTCAAAAATAGAAGGTAGGTAATACCTATGTAGAATGTATCTTTTTTCGAATGTACCCGAAATAACTTTTTTGGGTAGGTACCTAGCTTTCTTTTTTGAAGGATGTGTGAATGATCTCTATTGTAAAGAGAACATGGATTAGATATAGGCCGGCGGATCAGTTGTTAGTGGTTTGAAGCAGCTTAGATACTCAATAAAATTGACTCTGCCGGAAATTGAACCAGGGACCTCCAGCATGCAAGTCCAATGTGATACCTTGGCAAACAGAAGTTGAATTTTTTTGGGGGAACACCGCACCTATGTTGTCTGTCCCTGCCACTTCTAAATAACAAAATTCTTCAAGTATTGCTTTCAAGATGAAAAATATCTGGGAGTAGGTATAAAGTTCAACATTTTTTTCTTTCCATTTCTTCATTGCTTCTGATTACTCTCAGTTCTCAAGTACAAAGCGCCTTTTCATTGATATACCGGGGGAACGGTTTCATTATCCTAATGATTCGAATAGTATTTCAAATGAGAAGTATCTGTTTGGGGTCAGGGGCAAACGATTTGATGTGAAGGGTTATCACTGGTGTCAGTCCTAGTTATTTTCTGCCCTGATTTTAACATTATTATTATAATTTTGTAATTTAGGCAATTAAAAATACGTATAAGCCCAAGTAGATGTTGTAATATTTCCTTCTAGATAATAAAAATAATAATGAGATTAAAGTCTTTTCTCTTATACCTACATCTACAAGGAGGTCCTAGTATCAGGAGTAGAAGGTAACTTCTCGGATCAATGCTTCACTATTCTACTGCTGATAAAATAAATAATGAAATGACATGAAGGTATTGTCTACGCAGTACAAAAAGAGGCATGAAATTCCTGGAATTTGCCATCCTGAGCCTGTACCCCCTCTTATTTCTTGGCCTGTCCAGGTCACGTGTTTGAAAGAATCTAGACTGATGTTTTTGAACACTAAAAACATCTCAAGTTGCACTTGACGACTTTTTTACTCATCTATTGCTCTTTATAAATAAATAAAATAAAAAATGTCATTATATTTCTCGTTTTACTTTGAAAAGAATATTGTCAACTCCCAAAAAGGGAGTAGAAGACCGTCAGTTTGTAATAAAATTACTGCTCGTGTATAACTGTTTTCAAAATCCCTTCAAAGCAATTTCCAATTACGGGCCTGCAGTTAATCAGTATTTATGTACTTTATTGCATCTTTATTCTAAAGGGAAGAAAAGTAATTTCTCCGAGCAAAAAATAAAGAAAAGGAAAGGAAAGTTCTAGCATTTTGCTTAAAGAAAGGAAATAGAGCTAACTTAAGATAGGAAACAGAGATAACTTTAAGACCTTTTCACCAGGTGGCTGAACTGTCTATCTGTCCTTATGTGTCTACTAGCTGAATTCCGTCGCTTCGCTCCGGAATCCCGCTAGTTCATCCCGAGGCATGGCCAAACTTGTGGAAAAGGCATGGCCGGAGCTCTTAGCTCTTTACTCAGGATTACTGACTTACCAAGAACCTATCGATTGGTTTCTGTATTACTGACGATTGATTTACCAAGTACTGTCGTACGTTCGATTTCATATTGGTTTCTATGTTTCTGACGATTGTAAAAGTAGTCTGATTTTGTTCCCTGACCTACACAACGATCTAGAATGTCTTTCACTAGTCTTACTATGACTCGGCTGATTTCATCAGTACACATAATAAGTCATTAGCTGGAATGACATAACAAAAGTTACTTTTTTTTACACAGTGTTTGAGTTTAGAGGATTTTGGAGTATATACTTTGAACCGGTCAACCAGTATCCAATATCCATGCAATTCTGTTCTTACTTCTTATGTCAAATATATTCTGTTTTTATAATTCTTATGTAAAATGGAGAATTATTTATTATGTAATAATACCTATTTGAATAGTAGGTATGTAGCTCATAGGTTGCAGTTTTTCATACTTGGCTTATCAATATGTCAGTCTTGATCAATGCCACAAATGCTCTCAATGGTTGCAGTTATGCTCTAGATGTATTGTTTCGTTAGTAAGTATATCCCATTGAACTATAATATCTAAGTAGTTTGAAGTTCTAAGATAGTTATCAGATGTCAATATAGCTTTTACAGTCATGTCTTTATATCTACATTCCGTCGCTTCGCTCCGGAATCCCGCTAGTTCATCCCGAGGCATGGCCAAACTTGTGGAAAAGGCATGGCCGAACTTGTAGTTCCCCTTGCGGTACCCCGATGGCCTGAATGAGTCTAGAAAATGGCCAGCAAATTGACTTTATCTGTTGAATCGGGGTGTCGTGTTGCATCAAAATTGAATCAATCATTTCAGAGTTTTCGCGGAAACAAACGGACAAACTTCATTCATTCAATTATGAATACGTAAATATGGAAAAATCTCAGCTAGACGTATCCGAGTAAAGTAATGTTACCTGCATAGATAGTAAAATGAATGAGCACCTGATATTAATGGTAAGTAAACACATAACCAAGTACTACCTACACATAATTTTATTACACTCGCATAACTAGTATTTATGATTTCATGCTGTAGAAAATATTCAGTACTTACATTTAAATGAACATTATGCTTCTGCACAGCGATAGATCTTGGTGCTTCTCGCTTGCAGAGGAAGGTGAAATAAATGAAACAGTTTTGTGAAACAAAATTTCGCCATCTATTACAGACGTCAGCACTTATTGTACCCAGCATGGCTTTTCATGCTGAGAAATTAAGTCGATGAGTCGAACTGATGTTCCAGGTGTTCCATGCAGTAGTGTCAGTGTCACCGACAGTATATAGGTAGGTACAGCTGGTACAATGTAGTGTAGAAACACTCATTTTATTAGCTCCTCTGGAGGCTGATCAACCTCGAAAGGACAGTGGAGACTGATTGATATCCCAAATGAAAAGGAAAGGTGCCATATTAGATAATCAATAAAAGTTACATCTAGGCGAAAAATGGGAGAAATCGGGGAAGCAGACGAAAGTTCGAAGGCAGAAAAAAAAACTTTTGGAGATAAAATAATCAGCAAAGCAAATTCATCATTTTTTTCCACACACGTAAAAATGTTCAAAATGCTGTGAGCTATGTAACTAGATTAGAACTCTGACTCCCCAATGACCCAGTGTTTACTCTAGGTTATTAACATGTATACCCGTACTCTCTGATAAATGTTTGCTTGATTATTATTATTATTATTATTATTATTATTATTATTATTATTATTATTATTATGGTGATTTAGGGCACAGGTAGGTACTTACCTATAATGGAAGAAAAGAAAATATAAAATAATCTTACCAGACAACATCCCCAGGTTCCAAGTTCCAACACCAAACCCAACTGATGCAAACTTGCAAACAAACACTTGACTTGAGTACCTTCCCCGGGGTCATGGGGTTCCCATAGCACTTAATGCATTATGCATAACAATATTTTTCTACATCAACTCCGTGGATTTTCTCTCTTAATTATACCCTTCAGCGTGTCCCCTTCCATCTGAGCTTCCTAAAAAACATGTAATCACAAAACAGGGTCATCGCGGGGAACAAAGCAAAAAAGAGACTTGAGAACGGAGTCATAATGGGAGATTAAAAAGAAGTACAACGTATACCAATGTTTTACATGTTTTGAGCTTACAAGCTCTAATCATTAGTAAGATTTTTCAACAATACTTTTGTTTAGATATCTAAGTAGGTACTTGAGCTTTTTATTATGTATATGTAAAATACTACCTACATTTTTTTTTTTTTTTTTTTTTTTTTTTTGGGGGGGTTTTCAAGTGTTATCTAAAACTTTCTCGCTTTGAGTTCATAGGTCGTCGCGACAAATTTCAAGATCAGAGCTCATTTGTGTG
>NW_007377720.1:192357-247255 GCF_000475195.1 Diaphorina citri
AAAAAACACCACATGGATTAACACACACACTGTTCCAATAATTAAAATTACTTAAACAAATTAACAAACCAATTAAATTCATTCCCCTGCATACCATTGACAACCAGTGGTAAAAACAAAACAAATAATTAAATGTAGACACTTATTATATATTATAAATCCTAAAAAACAAAATAAATAACGATACACACATTTCAATGTTTTCGAAATCAACAGGCCCCATTTACACACACAAGTACATCACAATTGAATCAACGCCAAACTCAAGACAGACGTCTCTTCGCGGAACAAACGGCACAACTGTTCATGAATTAATAGAACTACGTAAATAAGGAAACACAAAAATCTCAGCTAACGTATTCCGAGTGAAGTAATTGATCTCATGATCGATAACGCATAACACACCGGATCTTAACTAAATAATCACATAAAATTAAGTGCTACCTACACATAGAAATATTATCACACCTACAAATAATAGTACATGTTACATGCATGTACAAAAGATTGAGCAATTACATTAAAGGACAAAGTATCACAAAAGCTAGTATAGATATTTTATACTCCATAGTAGTATGTGAAATAATAATAATGAATACATCATGATAAACAAAATTTCCACGTATCTTATAATAAATTGACATTATAATATCATACAACATTCATCATAGAGTACATATAACATGAAATAAACTAGAGTAAAAATGACACAGGTGTTCGTTAGTGCACTAAATCTACGTTAACACCACAAGACATATGAACATTTACAGCTTGGTAAGAATGATTGCTATGCTGAGATTAATCTGGTCCACCATTTATTACCTGCTCTGGTAACTGATCACCTTCGACAAAAGTACAGCCAGTTGTAGACTAGAAACTTGATAGCCTCTGGAGAGCACAATGATATCCAAATGAAAAGGAAAGGTGCCATATATGATAATCAATAAAAGTTACATCTAGGCGAACAATGGGAGAAATCGGGAAGCAGACGAAAGTTCGAAAGAGAAAAAAAAACTTTTGAAATAAAATAATAGCAAGCACAATTCATCATTTTTTCCACCACACGTAAAAATGTTCAAAATGCTTGTGAGCTATGTAACTAGATTAGAACTCTGACTCTCCCCAATGACCAGTGGTTTACTCTAGGTTATTAAACATGTATAACCGTACTCTCTGATAAATTGCTTTGATTATTATTATTATTATTATTATTATTATTATTATTATTATTATTTAATATTAATTAATTATTATTATTATTATTATTATATTATTATTATTATTTTTTAGTATAAAAAATATCTAACTAGCTTTTTTGATGAATAATTTCCTTTTTTTCTAGTTGCGAAACCATCACCAAAAGAGGACAAAGTCAATAGACATGTCATACATGAAATAAAATTTATTATGTAGGTGGGTATAGTCATACCTGTAACGCGTAGCTATACACTATATTATGAAGATATTAGCAGGGAGATACCGAGGCCTGGATTTAAAGGTTTTGAGCCTAGGTCAACCTTTTGACAAAGATGTACCTACACACAGGAACCATCCTCCTAGTTCCTAGTTATAATGCGGATAAATCAACAACAGGTGCCGCACCCCAAGAGACGCTAGTTCCTAGTTATGGCGATCTTAATACTGGGTCTATGTAAATCCGGGCCTGGGAATTCCGAAAACAGAACACAGATTTGACGTAATAACACGGTAATTTATTTGTTTATTTAGGATTATAATAATTATAAAAGTGTCTACATTAATATTTGTTATGTTTACACTGTTGTCAATGGAGCAGGGGAAATGAAATAATTAGGTTAGGTTTAACATTTAACCTCTTCAACAGGGAACGTAATAATTATTGCGAACACGAGAGGCAATTAATTAGGTAATCCCAACTGGAACTAAATACTTTTACCATTATACCAGTGACTGCCACAACTGTTTGGGCTGAGGGGAAAATTTCAGCAAGTAAAAAAAAAAAAAAAATCATGGTATTCTTCCCTAAGTTACCACAGGTATTTTATATCAGCGTTACTACAGGTATTTTGTTTGTTTTAATTCTGAACTAGAAACGAGTAGGTACATAATTAAATGTATTTAATTGAACTCTTCCTTCTTTTTCTTCCTCATAGTTCCAAAATCATCAGTTCTAATTGATTATTTCTAATATTTTGCCCATTTATTTCTCTCTCCATTTCTTGATCTCCAGATTAGTCTTAAAAATGACCATGTGACGAACATTTTTCCTTGCACTTTTTCATTTGTCTGTTTGCGTTTATTTTAACAAAAATAATAATTTTAACTTTCAACTTACATAAAAAAAAGGCCTTCACTTTTGTCGCAACTGCCCTCAATTAGTAAACCTGTACAGTACAAATAACACTAACAATACCTATACATTATTTATAATTTAGTATTTGGTATAAATTTGATTAAAATTGTATTCAACTAAATTGTATTAGAGTTTAGGTATAAAAGTATGTACAGAATTTAAGTCTAGAGGTAAATGTAATGGTATCATGCGTTCAGTATACTTTCAGGGGATTAGAAATAGTAATCTTAAATTAAAGACCAACGCAAAATGAGCAGAACCATATGAGAGCCTAAGGCTCAACTAGAAATGTTTTGTATGGATTGTCTAAATAAAATAGTACATAACAATAATTAATACAGAGGGATCAATAAAAGAGTTGGGTTATTACTGAATACGGGGAATCAATAATTTTTGGCTTTTTAACTCATAATAGCCATTTATTTGGCTTCGCCCTTCAAATTGCCTAGCTAATTATCTACCAAAGATAGGTCTGATAGCAGAGATACTAAAAAAAAAAAATCGTGATCAGAGCGAAATAAAACAGCTTGGAGCTTTGAAATAATTGAAAGGGTCACGTATAAATATCTAGGGGAAGAAATTGGGATGGGACAGAAATGATGGGAACTTTTGAAATAGAGAGAAGAGGGAGGCAGAAAACTAGAAAGCAAGGGGGGATACCAAAACTACAGTTTTTTATTAGTGGAAGCGTCAGAACTACAGAAAGACAAATTCATTCTAAACCTGATATCAAGCGTCATAGGTTAACGCAGTTTTAGAAATTAAAATCTAGAGCAAAGAATCCAACTCATAAACTCGAGTCAAGTAAAAATACATCCAAGTTGAAAATCCATTTGCTACAATGCACAGAACGGCGAAAGTTGCAATCGAGTTACCAGGAATTTTTACGAGGGAAAATGAAAAGGTTGGGAAAGAAAAAAAATACGATCTCCAAAGTTTAAAGCATATAAAAAGCATAAAAAATGTGGAAAACTATGGAAGTTCCCCCTTCCCTTTTACTTTTGCACGGTATTATTATAATACATTATCACATTAATGCAATTTAACACCATGCTTTAGTATACATTTTATAATGTTTTATTATACAGAAATGTAAAAACGAACAACTTGCATTAAAACTTGGGCAAAAAGTAAGGTTTTACTTTTTCCCATTGGTAGAACAAAATAAAGAAGACATGTAAAAAAATGTCAAAAATAGAAGGTAGGTAATACCTATGTAGAATGTATCTTTTTTCGAATGTACCCGAAATAACTTTTTTGGGTAGGTACCTAGCTTTCTTTTTTGAAGGATGTGTGAATGATCTCTATTGTAAAGAGAATTAGAGAACATGGATTAGATATAGGCCGGTGGATCAGTTGTTAGTGGTTTGAAGCAGCTTAGATACTCAATAAAATTGACTCTGCCGGAAATTGAACCAGGGACCTCCAGCATGCAAGTCCAATGTGATACCTTGGCAAACAGAAGTTGAATTTTTTTGGGGGAACACCGCACCTATGTTGTCTGTCCCTGCCACTTCTAAATAACAAAATTCTTCAAGTATTGCTTTCAAGATGAAAAATATCTGGGAGTAGGTATAAAGTTCAACATTTTTTTCTTTCCATTTCTTCATTGCTTCTGATTACTCTCAGTTCTCAAGTACAAAGCGCCTTTTCATTGATATACCGGGGGAACGGTTTCATTATCCTAATGATTCGAATAGTATTTCAAATGAGAAGTATCTGTTTGGGGTCAGGGGCAAACGATTTGATGTGAAGGGTTATCACTGGTGTCAGTCCTAGTTATTTTCTGCCCTGATTTTAACATTATTATTATAATTTTGTAATTTAGGCAATTAAAAATACGTATAAGCCCAAGTAGATGTTGTAATATTTCCTTCTAGATAATAAAAATAATAATGAGATTAAAGTCTTTTCTCTTATACCTACATCTACAAGGAGGTCCTAGTATCAGGAGTAGAAGGTAACTTCTCGGATCAATGCTTCACTATTCTACTGCTGATAAAATAAATAATGAAATGACATGAAGGTATTGTCTACGCAGTACAAAAAGAGGCATGAAATTCCTGGAATTTGCCATCCTGAGCCTGTACCCCCTCTTATTTCTTGGCCTGTCCAGGTCACGTGTTTGAAAGAATCTAGACTGATGTTTTTGAACACTAAAAACATCTCAAGTTGCACTTGACGACTTTTTTACTCATCTATTGCTCTTTATAAATAAATAAAATAAAAAATGTCATTATATTTCTCGTTTTGTGATGAGAGGATAACAGTTGACCACCGATGACCGGGGCCAGAATAAGAGTTTAAACTCGGTTCAAATGGAACAGTTGCGCTTACTTGGATGAAGTTTCTAAGTCAAAGAGCAGAAAAACGAGAAACAATGGAATTTTCCTTTTTCTTCTACGACTTCTAGATCCCGAGATAAATCGATTTAAAAAATACCGGTAAATCTTGAACTCTGACGTCACCGCATACGCTCCCGTACGCGATGGCGTCACATCAAATGTCCCGAGCAAAACTCCCTCGCAAGGAACACATTAATGTGTTTGTGCGCATACGTTTCAGCGCATTTCTTTCTGCTCCTCCGCAAGCGTGCTTGCATACTGGCGCTACCTAGCGGACGAAAAAGACAACTGCCTGACGTCACACATCTTTGAACTTTTTCATTAGAACGGAAAATAAGAATTGAATTTTCGACCTTTTACAGTTATTTTTTCAAAGTTTTGACCTCAGATTCGGATTTTTCACAACTTTTTACATAGGAATCAACCATTTATTAATAATTTTTACCCATTTGCAACTGCTCCATTCAACGCTCGGATTAAGCAATCTGATTGGCTGAAAATTTTGACCTCAACAAATAATCAGGTTACTTAATCCAAGAGTTAAACTTAAACCGAGTTTAAACTCTGTTGGTGGTCCTGGTCATAATGTGGTTTAAATGGAGATTCCCAGATTGAAATGAACTTACCTAAGCAGAACCAGCAATTCAGCAAGCAGAGATCAATGATTATGCTCAGGCATTCAACAAATTCGAAATTAGGAAAGTTTAACAAA
Source organism: Diaphorina citri (assembly GCF_000475195.1). NCBI lineage: Eukaryota > Metazoa > Arthropoda > Insecta > Hemiptera > Psyllidae > Diaphorina > Diaphorina citri. The sequence goes on from NW_007377720.1 coordinate 197,747, forward strand.
AAATGCTGGGTTAGTTAAAACTTTACGTTACATTGAAATGCGGGTCTTTTCTGACGAAATTCCCGTGTGCGGAGTCCAGTATGTAGGACTATTGCACCCAGTTAAAACTTCGACAAATGGAAAATCTATTAAATCTAATGTTTGGATTCTGCTCAGTCTAAAAACGGAATGACCCTTCCCCAAAACCCTGTAACACATCAAAACCTTAACAAAACAATTCCAGGTATCTTTATCAATGCCTACAGGACTTTCATTGCATAATTCGTGTTATACTCGTATGTTACAATCATAACAAGGAAGGAAAATAATAGGTACTCTTTTCAAACCCAGAATATTCTATCTCCCTCATTCCCTCTCTTTCCTCCTCTCATTCTCCCTCTCTCTCTCTCTCTCTCTCTCTCTCTCTCTCTCTCTCTCAAATTAGGATAAAGGTCCTTTAGCCTTCACTACTAATGGACATAATTGAAATATTTGGAATGCCTCGGTTGTAAATACTTTGACGAATCCTGACTTTACTACCTACTACAGATACATCACCTTAAGCATACTGGGATTACTGGGAATTTTAGATGACCTCGGAGAACTCTGGGATTGAAAAGGCATATCCCAGTACACATACACACAGGGATTGGATATCAAAATTTAACCAATTTATTGTTTAGGAATAACACATCAGCGGCTGGCTATGTTCAGCATTCAGCATGTGGTCCTTAGTTGTTATCTGGTTGACCAACATATCAGCAGGATCTGTAGAGCTGACCACAGGAGCAAAGTCATGGGTTCCATGTTCAACACGATATTTGCTGAAACATAAAAGACAAAAGTAATTATAAATGGGTGTTCTATTACGAGAACAACAGTCATTCATTATAAAGGGGTTTCATCGTTTCATTGTTTATTAGAAACACATTTGGCAAGAGACATGATTGGATATTGGGTTCATTAGAATGTTGAGTGTGTTTCTACTTCGTGCCAGATGTAATGTGTGTCTGGTATGTGATAATATGTGATGTGTGATGGGGGTGCATTCTAAATGAATATTTGGGACGAGATCTCATGATAGTTTTGACGTCAGGCATGTTTATAACATGTCGCTCTCATGAGTCTCATCATCTATTCTCATGTACCTTCCATCTAATTTAAATGAAACAGTGAATTACTGTTCGCCCTATTTCTGTCCACTATGAGTTTTTTACTTTCTACTATTTATATCAATTACTCTTGTTTATGTAAGTGAAAGTTCGATTTGCGATCTCTCACAATGTGCTTAGCATTTTTAATTCTTTTCTAGCGTAATATTCCAATTTCCAATACTCTACCTTTGGGGGGTACTCCTCTTTCAAGTTCATTTACTGTCCTGCCGAACGGTGATAAAATTCGTAAATTTCTGCACAATAGACAATTATACCTAGCTGTTCTAGAGAGGGACCGTCGAAATCAACCAAGAAGTTGTATAAAAAAAAAAAAAAAAAAAAAAAAAAAAAACCGCCCCCCTTCATATTTTTTCATCGTTACACGTTTAGCCTTTTTCAGTAGTGACTTACAATTTTACTACTAAATTATGTACCTACTAATTTTTTAATCAAAAGTCCGATTTTGAGTTCATTTAGTTTAGATGCCGACATTTTTCTCTTCTTCTCACAGCAATTGTTCTCTTTGCCATTCTTGTTTTACTTCATTAACTGTTAACTTATGTTTTATCCTCTCTCTCTTTCCTCTGAAGCTCTACATATCCTTCCTTTCCTAAACAATTCACCTCTTCCTTCAGTTGTTAATTTACCCCCTCGGGCCATTATCAAGTTTGAAAAAACATATAAATTAGACTTGGCCAAACTTTGTGTGAATAAAGTTTTTCATTTTAGTTTTTTGCGCTCAAATTATTATGATTTAGGATGGAGTGGCGGAGGTACTTTCAACACCACTCATCCAAGCTCTCGAAACAAAACTTTTTTTAAAACATATTTGCAGCTCTTTTTCAGCAAAATTAAAGAAATCAGGAATTTATGGCACAAGATATAGCATTGTACAGGATTTGAATATCCCATGTAGCCATTGTGGGGAAGAACACTCACTTCTTTCCACTTAATCCAACAAGAGGCATAATTTGAAGTGACTTTAGAAAGTGGAAGGTACAATTAACAGTTTTTAAAGAACGAAAGTTGTTTCCATTCACAGAGAGAAAAAAATCACTTCATGAAGAAGAAGAAGAAGAAGAAGAAGAAGAAGAAGAAGAAGAAGAAGAAGAAGAAGAAGAAAAGAAGATTATCTAGTTGAATAAGCATACTTTAACACTTTGGTGACTCATAATTTTCAAACCAGAATCTTTATGGGGAGGAGGTAAAGACAGGAAGGAAAATAGAGAGAGGAACGAAGGAGAGATATAAAGAAATATGGGACATAAATTGCAATACAATTGGCTTGTCATCCGGCTGAGAAAGAAACATTTTCGCTTTTTTCTCTCTCTTCCATTTTACAATGCTTCTTACGAATACTCTCACCCTTCTTTTTCACTCTCTCTTTTTTTTTCTATCAGTGAATTGAATAATTGATTTATTTCATTCTTTTTTTAAATTATTTTTCCCTTGTCTTCTTTTTCTTTCCTCTTCCGTCACTACCGACCAATGCTCTGTGCAAAAAATCTTAGTGGTTTTTCTTGTTGCTAGCTGCTACAACATTTTTTTTTTTTAAGAGGTTTGACAGAGGGAACTGTAACTGCTAAGGTCTTATCGTCCCGAAATCGAAGAGAGAAGGAAGACAGGATGTGGTTTTCTTTCTATTTTTTAGTCGTGGGTCTTCTTCTTATTGTCCTTATTCTTCTGCTCCTCCTTCTTGTTCTCCCATCTTCTCCATTTGAAGGATGTCACCAGGGAGAAGCATTGAAAGGAAACTCATTAAAAAGCACATCTGCCGGAATAGTGAGTAGGTGGAGGAGAGGGGGAGTAGATGGGAGAGGAAGCGAGGAGTGAAGAAGAGTAGAGGAGAAGGAGGAGGAAGAGGAATGAAGAGGAGGGGGAAGAAAGAGTGAGAGAAATGAAGTGGAGTTGGAAGGTGAATAAGGAGTAAGAGAGGATGGAGGTAAGTGCGGTGGGGGGAGAGGAAAAGAAAGAGAAAGAGATGGAGAGGAGGAGAAGGAGTAGGGGAGAGAGAGAGAGAGAAGAGTGGGAAAGTGGAGAAGGAGTAAGAGAGGGAGGAATGAAGTGGAGGGGGAAAGAAGAGTGAGGAAGGAGTGTCCGTGTGATAAATGCTAAGAACTCTATATCCTATAACAGGCTCAAACTTATGGGGTGATCACGAAGGGAACGAGTCGGATTGAGAAATTCAATTTGAAGATCAGTCAGTATTTACTAATGACGAAAACGAGAGTAGTTGTGTAGTCAGTAAAGCTGTGTCCACAAATAATCGACGGCGTCGATCGAAGAGGTGAATCTATGTTGTCGAGGCAGTGTACGGTTTGAGGTCGATCGATCGACGGCCTCGACTCTCGACTATGTGTGGATACAGCCTCGCCTCGGTGGCGTAGTGGTTTAGGCGCTAGCCTGGTAAGTAGGGGAGCGCGGATCCAATCCAAGCGGAGGAATGGAATTTTATCCTCATTTATATGAAAACTTGACAAGATAATAATAGAGCTCCAAGGGTTACATGGTAGAGAAATCCTCCAACCTTAATTAACCACGGATTAACAAGCGAGCGCTACACCAGCAAGGCAGAAAAAAGCTTTTCAAAGTTTTCCTCGGGATTAGAAACGGACCTGAACTGACTGATAAATGCTAATGTAATTAATAATATACACTGGGGCGAAAAAGCACCAGATGAAGGCGCAAGGTGCAGGGTCCAGGGTGCAGGGTGGGCCCAGGGTGTAGGGGTCCAAGGTGCAGGGGGTGCAGCAAGAAGGGTACAAGGGGTGCAGAGTGACATAAATCAGCCCTTCCCCCGTGCTGACCCGAATTCTAGAGCTTTTTTTTAATTTTCCATTCTCTATGGTATTCGCTCTCTCTTCTTTCTGCATTTCTCTCCTTCTCTTTATCTATTTGTGTTTCTCTTCTCCTATCTCTCTTTATGTCTATTTCTCCTTCCTCCTATTGCTGTCTCTTGTTCTCTATCTCTCTCCCTCTCATTATCTCTGTTCCTCTTTCCTATCTCTCTCTCTCCTCATTCGGAATTCAATCCCTATCTAATTCTCCATCTCTTTGTCTAATCCAGCAGAGTTCCCTTCGACTATTACCTTTCTATTTTGGACAATACGGAAGAGCGTGAGGTTGACTATTCCGTGTGGTGGGAGAGTGTGAAAATGGCTCGGTAGTCTCGGTACATATTGGATTTAAAATAGAAAGGTGAGTATAGATTTTTTCCTAGTGGATGTGACACTTTGACCGAAAAACTTTTAGTGTCTCAATACCTAGATGTATTTTTCAACAGTCTCATGTTGACATTTTTTTAGGACGTTTGATAGAGGGACCTGTAACTGCGACGGTCTTATCGTCCCAAAATCGAAGAGAGAAGAATGACAGGATAGGAGAAAGCCAGCCGTTCCGAGAAAGAAAATTATCCGTTCAGGATAAAATCCGCCCCGGGCTGTAATCGAACCCGCGACCTGGCGCTCACAAAGTAGACGTGCTACACGGTGCTACCAACCAAGCTAACTAGGTTAGCGAAAGTACTTTTTAACGTGGAGACTGTTGTAGACCTGAGAGTTAGTGGATCCAGCACTAACAAGGAGTGACTTATCACTTCTAGTTATGCCTCACATACAGAACAAGAGAATCCATTCTTCTTGCTTTTTATGTTCTTCATGGAATATTGTCTGAAATGAAATATTTCCACATTCAAACTTTCTCGGAAAAAGAAGAGATTGAGGAGAGAAAAATGTAGGGAGGGGGAAAAGGAGAAGGAGGGGGAGGAGGAGAAAAATAGAGAGAAGTTCCGCACTTATTCAAACTTTTAACTTAGCACTGTGAAAATTCGAAACATTTTGTGTGAAAATGTTTCGAAATAATGTTAAAAAAGATACCTCCTCGGTATAAAATATTTCATAAATAATGTAATTTATTGGAGAGTACTTGAAAATATTTCAGTAGGCACATTATGAGTGAGCTTTGAACTTTGCAAGTGATTTATTTCTGTTGATATTATGACACCATTAAAACTTGTAATAAGACTTAATATTGCTATATTTTAGAATTTAGACCTTTTAAGTTTATTGTCTCATCGTCTAAAAAACGATGTTTGTTAAAATGACGGCTCTGTTTTTTCATATTTTTTTCATCGTTACACGTTTAGCCTTTTTCAGTAGTGACTACAAGTTTACTACTAAATTATGTACCTACCTACTAATTTTTTAATCAAAAGTCCGATTTTGAGTTCATTTAGTTTAGATGCCGACATTTTTCTCTTCTTCTCACAGCAATTGTTTTTCGCTGAACAGAAATGAGGACACCAAGAGGAAGGAATTGATACAGGAAGCTGATAAATGTACAATGTACATGCTTCCGCCTACTTTATCAAAAGCTACATATAATATGTAAGATATACATGATATTAACCCCTATTAGTCCGAGTTTTCGAAAATTCGAAGCCGGTGTCAGAGGACATACAACGAGTTCAAGGTATCTACAATCTCTCTTGACCAATACACACAAGTCCAATTTCCAAAATAAATTTGAGAAACACAAAGTACCACAGGCAAAACAAACCACTTTCATTATCTTATAAAGCTTCAAAATCTACTAGCAAGCCAGCAACGGTCCTGGATTAGAAGATATTTTTCATGTGCTAAAGTTAAAGCATCTCAGCATAGATGAAATTCTAAAACCAAGACATCCCGAGAGACAAAATGTCGTCTTGATAAATTTCACTTGGGGCATTCTGAAGTTTTGTATAATTAGTTATGTAACCACATAATGGCAACTTTTTTGTAGAGGAACTAAAAAATGTCCCCTCCATTATTTACTTTTTTACTTTCCTTATCCTATAGGAAGGAAAGTAATGTAATCGGGTCAAATTTTCGATGTTCAGATTTTAGTGCCAAAACACGTTTTGAAAAGTAAAACCAAAAAATCAAATCAAGAATAATAATAAACTGAATATTAAATAAAATAGGTAGGTACATAAATCTCCTTCTCCCTTTGTTCTACCTTTATCAAATCCTTTAAAGTTTGCGAAAGTTTTATAAAATATTTATCAGCTTTAAAACACTCGAAACGTATGTAGATACCAGTGCCCTAAATCACCAAAGTATGGAAAAGTATTTACAATTCCATATTTCGATATGATTCGTCCAAATTCAAACCGCCCCGGCCGGAAATCGAACCCGCGGCCTAGAGCTTACAAGGCAGACGCACTACCAACTAGGCTAACTAGGCTGGCTAACCGCTACAACATTGCTGGAGTATACACTTGGCTTTTTCTTAGGACTGAAATGCCCAGTTTCTTGTTCACAATTGAACACTTTAGCCAAAAGAGGACAAAAATGTCCTTTTTGTTTGAAAACCAAGATAAGAGAAATTAGTTTCCAAAGAGCATAGGTACATATAGAGAGAACTAAAATATGGTGTAATTGGTGAATATTATTATCCTTTATACCTTTTATTCAAAGGATACAAATTCTCTCCAATTGACTAGGAAATATTCGCTTCAGGACTGAAGAGATCTCACGCGTATTTAGCAATACCTTTGAATCTGATTTTTCTTTTTCAAAGGGGAAAAAGTTCTAAATTATTTAACCCGATAGCATCATGCCTGTATACTTGTACTAAAAAACAAAATCGAGTTCTGTTTATTCGTTCTTGTCCAAAAAAAAAAATATAGAAAAGAAGTAGGAAGTATATCAGATAAATTGCAAATGAGCTGAATTTAAAGGCTTGAGTCAAAAATGTATTTTTTTATAGAAAAGAAGTAGGAAGTATATCAGATAAATTGCAAATGAGCTGAATTTAAAGGCTTGAGTCAAAAATGTATTTTTTGAACATTGTCCAAGGCAACCCCCTCAATAGTCTCAACTTCTTGAATCAAATAAAACAAGCAAAGCTTTCCAAATAATTTATGACCTAATTAAAATTCAGAGAATAAGTAAAGATAATTTACTACCTACATTTCTGAAATTTGAGACAGAATTGAATCACAGCGCCTAATGAAAGACATTTTTTGGACCTACGAATATATGGGTTAAACATATTTTGTTCTCGAGTTTTTGCCAGGAACTGAAATTGAATATCTTCATGGACAAATAATAGAAAGGAAAAAATTGAGTGAAAAAAGTTTAATGAATACCTAGCTAGGTATAAATCTCAGGACCGAATTCAAATGGAGACACAAGAACGGTACAAAGACAAAGAAAGGGAAAGGAGAGGAGAGAAATATGGATCCTAGTGAATTTCTAGCACCGATCCTGACTATGAAAGGAAATTTTGATAATTAGAACACTTAATTAAACATCTTTCTTTTCATTTTAACTTCTTTATGTCAATAGTCTCAAATAAAACAAGCAAAGCTTTCCAAATAATTTATGACCTAATTAAAATTCAGAGAATAAGTAAAGATAATTTATTACCTACATTTCTGAAATTTGAGAGAGAATTGAATCACTTAGCGCCTAATGAAAGACATTTTTTGGACCTACGAATATATGGGTTAAAAACATATTTTGTTCTCGAGTTTTTGCCAGGAACTGAAATTGAATATCTTCATGGACAAATAATAGAAAGTAAAAAATTGAGTGAGAAAAAGTTTAATGAATACCTAGCTAGGTATAAATCTCAGGACCGAATTCAAATGGAGACACAAGAACGGTACAAAAGACAAAGAAAGGGAAAGGAGAGGAGAGAAATATGGATCCTAGTGAAATTCTAGCACCGATCCTGACTATGAAAGGAAATTTTGATAATTAGAACACTTAATTAAACATCTTTCTTTTCATTTTAACTTCTTTATGTTCTTTTCTCAACTCTTTTTTTTATAGAAAAAATAAAATTAGTAATAATAAAATATTTAATTTGATTTTTCAAAATCAGGAGTTTCAGCACTGATGTTTCAGATTATAATGGACATGTATGATTTCATCATGTTGTTCTTTATAATCTGAATATCTCCGACCATTTTGATCCTTGGGCCTTACCTACCTATGTATTACAAATATCATGAAGGAGTTAAAAAGCTGAAGAGAGTATAATAATGATATTAAGGGCATAGTTATTTTGCACCGTAAAGCACGATTACGTACATACACTGTGAAAAACGTACAAGATATATTGTTTCAACTTCACATTGATATATTCATTTTTCCTTTAGGTTGCGTTTTTTTTTTTTTTTTTTTTTTTTTTTTTTTTTTTTTTTTTTCCTCCTTTCTTTTTTTTTAAAATAGTAAAAAAAAGGTATAACGAAAATGGTGGTGCAAATTTTGTCCAGAAAACCTTAAAGCCAAAAAACCAAAAAAACTGGTTTTTGGAGGATTTTTTCACATTTTCTTACATAAATGAGCTCTGATCTCGAAATTTGTCGCGACGACCTGTGAACTCAAAGCGAGAAAGTTTTAGATAACACTTCAGTCGATCATTTAAGACCGGTTTTAGCGTCATCTATGTTAAGCTACGCCGAGCAAGGCCAATAAATGGATGGGTGACTTGAACATTATATTGGGAATAAAGGGAGAACGGGCTCTAGTCTTGATTTTAAATCATTACATAAAAGTAAAACCAAAAAATCAAATCAAGAATAATAATAAACTGAATATTAAATAAAATAGGTAGGTACATAAATATTGATTTTCCTTAACCAAGATCGAAAAATTCCCGGAGGGACGGGCCCCGCTTGTTTGATATTCATTTTTCCTCTAGGTTTGCGTTTTTTTTGTGCTTCTTTCTTTTTTATACAGTTGTTGCTGTTTTGCTATGTGTATTTCGTGTTCGGGTGTTGTTGTTGTGTGTGTATTTCTTTTTATTACAAAATCATGCTCTACTTTTTACAAGAATAAATCTGTTCCTTTCTTTCCTCTTTCTGTATTTTTTTCTCGCAACATTATCGTGTTATTTATTTGCTTTGTTAAAATATATTATTCCCAGTTTCTTTCTTTATTCCAGAAGAAAATTCGCAATACAAACGCTTCGTATACGTCTCATGTATTTTTTCTTAAAGCTCTCTTTAAATTTTTTCTCAATTTCTTCACAAAGCAAATCCTCTTGGTTTTGTAATACGGGAAATCTCTATGACAAAGCTGATTGAATATTTGAATAGTACTCACTGTTCAAAATAAATATCTACTCAATAGAAAAAACATCTCCCTTCATGCATTTTATTTATTGCGTATTTATTTTCACACAATAAGAATATTATTGTTTCTAGTTTGATGCATTAATGCACTTTAAAGAAACACGAGCTTCCTTCCACAATGAACAATTCAGCTGTTTTAAAGATGGCTCAAAGACGCAAAATGTCCTCCTATATCCATCATGTTCTACATAAAATGATTTCAAAAGCTTTTATTTACTATGTATTTACAAGAAACTATTACAAATCATAAATTTCAAATGTAAAAAAAAAAAAAAATCAAATTACCTACACGAGCAACTTCAAAATCTTTTGGTCTGGTGCAAAATAATGAAATCTTCTCGGAATTAATACCGGGAAATGACGAAAAGCATTACACTTTTTCCAATTTCTTCATGACTACATTCTACATTTCCTTTTGGCTGAGTAGTTGATTGAGTGAGAGTCAATCAACCACTCAAACAAAAGTACCTATTTTTGTATTTCCGTAAGAAAGATTATTTATGTCATTTTGTCATCTCTACACCATGTCCAATATGTCCATACATATTTATATTTGTGTTCAAAGATACGTAACATCAAGGTACCCTCTAGAAAAGGGCATCATATTCATGTGACTGCCAGCACATCTATGTATTTCTGAAGAACCACTCTAAGGTGAAAACTTCAAAGATAAATAAACTGAAGAAAACATGACTCACGAGATGTATGAAAAGGAGAATAAAGAAAAAAAGAAGGAGGAGGAGGAGGAGGAAAAGAAAAGAGAAAAAAAGGTCACCTTCCCAGAAGTTGATAAAAATGGGAACCTCCATTTGTTATCATTGAAGAGAACAGAAGACACGAGAAGAGTGTCTCTTGAATGTGCGTCTCCGTCAGATCAAATAAAAATTTCCAACTGGGTGTCTAAAGAATTTCGGAAAAATGGCAGCTTCTGGGAAATTTCCTCTAGGTATTTTTTCTTTCGAAGTATGTAACTAAGTAGTTTTACAGAAGTATGTAGGTAGGTAGCATCACTCAGGCTGGGTAAGAATGTGGCTTGTCGCCAAATGGAGGGTAAAACCAAAAACCTTAGCCGTTATACTCGTACATTATAGTGAAGTTAAATCTCCATCAATCCATTATCACAAAATATATTTTTTCTGACAATTTTTATTTTAGTTCAATACAGTTTGATCACCCTTTACCTAAGGTAGGTGAAGATATTTTTGCCTGATATACATATTTCGCTGAACAGAAATGAGGACACCAAGAGGAAGGAATTGATACAGGAAGCTGATAAATGTACATGCTTCCGCTTACTTTATCAAAAGCTACATATAATATGTAAGATATACATAATATTAACCCCTATTAGTCCGAGTTTTCGAAAATTCGAAGCCGGTGTCAGAGGACATACAACGAGTTTAAGGTATCTACAATCTCTCTTGACCAATACACATAAGTCCAATTTCCAAAATAAATTTGAGAAACACAAAGTACCACAGGCAAAACAAACCACTTTCATTATCTTATAAAGCTTCAAAATCTACTAGCAAGCCAGCAACGGTGCTGGATTAGAAGATATTTTTCATGTGCTAAAGTTAAAGCATCTCAGCATAGATGAAATTCTAAAACCAAGACATCCTCAGAGACAAAATGTCGTCTTGATAAATTTCACTTGGGGCATTCTGAAGTTTTGTATAATTAGTTTTGTAACCACATAATGGCAACTTTTTTGTAGAGGAACTAAAAAATGTCCCCTCCATTATTTACTTTTTTCTTCGTGGTTTTCTCTCTATTTTTTAGTCGTGGGTCTTCTTCTTATTGTCCTTATTCTTCTGCTCCTCCTTCTTGTTCTCCCATCTTCTCCATTTGAAGGATGTCAATCAATACAGGTTGTTTGAATTTTTAACCAATTTGAAAAGCTCAAACTTTAAGTTTGTCACCTCTAGTTTGGGTTTTGCATTTTGTCGACATTGCAAACTTTTAATTTATTCTGTTCGTAAGTAAGCTAGTTTCTACAGTTTTAGGCATTTTTGTTTCCAATTGAAAAAGCCTGCCCTACGATTAAGTAGGGTGGTCACAATATATGTACATACATATGTATACTTTTCACAAATAGGTACGTCCGAGGTTTCATTCAATATGTTGTTTATTCTAATTACAAGGGAGTCCAAAGATGTTGCAACCTGGATATCTGAGTACCTTGGAGCCAGTAATCTAAGGGTCGAACCTTTTCATTTTTAGGGTCGACTTGAAAATAAAATGATCCCGTTCGACAAAGTGAACTTTTGAGTTTGTAGATTTCAAATTGAAAATTCCCAACTGAACTGGACTGGAATTTTACTGAAGGCCTTTGGTATTTAGCTATTTACCTAGGTACTGCTCTCATATACCTAATCCAGAAATAATAATGAGGAATTCCTCACTGAAAATATGTTTCGTAATATTGGTAATTTTGTATTGTATACCTTTGGACCCAGTAATCTAAGGGTCGAACCTTTTCATTATTAGGGTCGATTTGAAAATAAAATGATCCCGTTCGACAAAGTGAACTTTTGAGTTTGTAGATTTCAAATTAAAACTTCCCAACTGAACTGGACTGGAATGTTACTGAAGGCCTTTGGTATTTAGCTATTTATAGGTACTGCTCTCATATACCTAATCCAGAAATAATAATGAGGAATTCCTCACTGAAAATATGTTTCGTAATATTGGTAATTTTGTATTGGAAACAATTTCCATTTTGATTAATTCCATAAAATATGATCTGTTTCACTTGGTAACTTCCCATTCAAGTATTCACTCATTCAAAGTCCTACATAAGTTATGCAGTAACCCTCAACCCCCTTTCCATAAACATACAAATTTCAAAGGTTGCATAACAAGGCATTGTATGGACATTAAACATATTCACATTACTCTAAACATGTCACGTGCTCTCTTGAGACTGTTTCATTGCTCTGTTTATGTGTTTATTGACTACGCCTCATGCATTATCAAATTATACTAGCAAGTTATAATTACCACTGAACTCTTCAGATCTTGTTTCTGTCTGACTGAGCAATTGCAGACACTCTCATCGATGTAAAGACTCATTAAACTGCACCCCCACACCCCCATACGATCCTCACTCCCTAACCTTCCTTCCCTATCCGATGACAAACCTGGTGTCGATTCCCTCATGTTCCACCTAAGGTCCTTTAACTGCTTAAGATCGTTGACAAGATTCCATACGATCCTCACTCCCTAATCTTCCTTCCCTATCCGATGACAAACCTGGTGTCGATTCCCTCATGTTCCACCTAAGGTCCTTTAACTGCTTAAGATCGTTGACAAGATATAAGACGAGGACCTGCGTGAAGGACATGTTTTAACACAAAGTTAAAGCGCCTACCCAAAAAATAAATAAACTAGTGTCAATGCACTGGGCTGTTTGAACCTTGGCTTGGCAAGAAAAATAGATTAATGACAGTATCAAATTAATAACAGCACTTGGTGGAAGCCATGTTTTACTCTGAACTGTCTAGGTATGTCTCTTCTTTCTAAATCCCTCTATGCCTCCTTTCTTCCTCCTCCTCTAATGGTGAAATTGACAAAGCCTTTGATATCCTATATCAGAAATTGACAAAGCCTTTGAGCTAATATCAACAATAGCTCGATAAGACGAGAAATAAAGAGAGAAAGTTAGATAGAGAAAGGAAGAGAAGGAGAGAGTGAGGAAAGATGCAAAAACAAGTCCTGGGCATTGATGGGAATAAACCAAGGAGCTAAGCAGCACTGGAAGAAAGACAGAGGGAGAAAGGGGAAGAAGTTGGAAGAGAAGGAAAAATAGAAAGAGGAAGGAGAGGGAGCTAAACATGAATTGAAACATTTCCTCACCTCCAGTCCAAGTTTCAATATTGCAAAAATACAGATTAGAATTTCTCTCCAATTCTCTGAGATTTTCTCTTCTTCTTCTTCTTCTTCTTCTTCTTCTTCCTCTTCTAACTTGTCCTCATTTTCTTGCGTCCTTTTTGTCTCATTTCTTTCATCATTATTTCTTATAATTTATTCCCTTTTTTTCCCCTCGCCTTTATCACTATACTTCAAGATGTATATTTAGTTTAGGTAATTCAAGATCAATTCATGGTCATGGTATCTTTTAGATTGGAAGAGGACTAGGTAGATAAAACTGCGATGTTTCATCTTGTATGTCATTCCATGAGAGAACCTTTTCCTCCCCTCTTGGGCACTTCAATACTCTCGTGTCGTTCGCGCCGATATTCATACAACTTTGCCCACAGGCTGTACATGCAAATTTTGGCCGCTCAAACCGTGTATTGGCACAAGACGACATGCAAATTAATAGTGAAGGATATTAAATATGCAATCCAATTCAATTCAATTACTGATGTTTGTGCATGATTTACGAGTACAGGGTCTTCATGGAAACTGCAAATCACTAAATTCACTTTGGACAAAAAAGGAATTTCAATTATCTTGAGCATAAACGGTGATCACAAATAATGTCGTTCCTTCGATTGATAGGTTGATTGTTTGATGTGCTAACTTGTTTGATATACTTCAAGTGAACTTGAACCACAAACCTCTGGATCTAAAGCTCACTGCTTATATATAGACGAGGGAATTCAACCTCTGGTAGGACTTCAAGTAACCCCATACAAAGGGTGATTGCATAAATTAAACCTCGGACAAAATAATTTGGAGAGCTATGTTATATGTTAATGAGGAGCAAGGATTGTGCAATTGCAGGTTGTGGCTCCGGGATGGTGTGCGAATTTGCTTCTCTTGAGATGAAATTGATGCGCTTAGTGAAGATCCTATTTGAGATGAAATGGGGGGAGAAAATGATCATTCTTCTGAATAACAAGTATCAGAAACCCTCTTCTCCGCCTCTTATTTAGTTGTTTATCGTTTCTAGTTTGATGTCTATCTGAGTGAAGGATATTAAATATGCAATCCAATTCAATTACTGATGTTTGTGCATGATTTACGAGTACAGGGTCTTCATGGAAACTGCAAATCACCAAATTCATTTTGGACGAAAAAGGAATTTCAATTATCTTGAGCATAAACGGTGATCACAAATAATGTCGTTCCTTCGATTGATAGGTTGATTGTTTGATGTACTAACTTGTTTGATATACTTCAAGTGAACTTGAACCACGAACCTCTGGATCTAAAGCTCACTGCTTATATATAGACGAGGGAATTCAACCTCTGGTAGGACTTCAAGTAAGCCCATACAGGGGGTGATTGCATAAATTAAACCTCGGACAAAATAATTTGGAGACCTATGTTATATGTTAATGAGGAGCAAGGATTGTGCAATTACAGGTTGTGGCTCAGGGTTGGTGTGCGAATTTGCTTCTCTTGAGATGAAATTGATGTGCTTAGTGAAGATGAAATGCTTAGTGAAGATCCTATTTGAGATGAAATGGGGGGGGGGGAGAAAATGATCATTCTTCTGAATAACAAGTATCAGAAACCCTCTTATCCGCCTCTTTATTTAGTTGTTTAGTCTCTCAGTGTGTTTGTCTATCTGTCTGTTTCTGTTTCTTTATGTTTCTTTCTTTCTCTCACTCACTCCCTCCCTCCCTCCCTCCCTCTCTCTCTCTCTCTCTCTCTCTCTCTCTCTCTCTCTCTCTCCAAAATCATTAAATGCCATTGGCACTTGGATTATTTTTTTTTTCATAATTACGAATTATTAGCCTTGTCTCCAAAATACCATGGTCATTTAGATTGCCTAATTTTCAATTTCATTTCTTCCTAATTACACAAACCAGACAAAACATTTATTTAGAGCCACCACACGGCGAGCGGCGTACGTTCTAACGTGTGGTCAGTGTAGATTATTTACAGCCATCTGGCCAACAAGGTGCGAACATATTAGAAACAACAATAGAGCTACTGGCTGGCAGTATAAACAAGGTATATTCTATTCTAATCTATTCTATGAGTATGTATTCTAATGATATAAATAACTATGCTAGTACCTAATGTCGCGACAGAATCGCGCGGCGTGATATATGGCTTGATAATATTGTGTAGCATCAGACCATGTTTTAGATTTGTAATGTGTGTAACAACAGACACCATGTGTTTTGCGATATATACGTATGTTTGTATTTTGGAAAATGGTGTGCGTTACTATGTAGGTATGTAATTTTGGCGAGTTTATTTCATTTAGGAACTATGTGAGTTTGAAAAATATTGGATTCCTGAAGGTGGCAGACTGTGGGTGTGTTTGGTGATGTGTTTGCTCATAGGATTATGTGCAAGGTCGAAATACATAGATGGAACTTAATGCCAGGATCAAGGTTGAGGACCAGTTACTCTCGTATAAATGTATAGTTCCTTACCACTCGTGAAGCCAAAATTTGAATACAAAAATTTTACTCAAATCCCAAAGTCAGTATCTGCTGAGTAGCTAATCCATTTTGAAGATATTCAAAACCTTAGGACTCAAAATTTGGAAAATTAAGATTTTCTTTTTCCTTTCGGGGCGTTTAATCTTTTTGTCCACGATTTTCCAAGAATTCTTCTTTCAGTTTAGTTTAGGTATCATTTTTCCTGTTCAAACATTTTTTTATTTGAAAAATAACAAAAGATAAACAAAGGTGAAGTAAGTAATTAAGTTTCTCTCTTTATCTCCCTCTTACCCTTTTGTCACTCCTTCTCCTTCTCCCTTTGTTCTACCTTTATCAAATCCTTTAAAGTTTGCGAAAGTTTTATAAAATATTTATCAGCTTTAAAACACTCGAAAGTACTACAAGTTCATTTGTATTTTCAATGTTTAACCCTTTTACAAGCTGCGGTTCATGCTTTGGATGGCCCTCCTTCCCATTTACTTGTTGCTCTCCTTCTCTTCCTGTGTTTTCACTCACTAGCCCTAATTCAATTTCAATATTTTATTTTAAAAGAACAGATTTGTGCCCAAATTTCTCCGAGACCTTTCTGAGGTACACCACAAGGCGAGGCTCATCACATAAAGTTGAAAGCTTCTAGTCTGGTAAAATTTCCTTGAAAAATACCGTACTAATATACTCGAAGAAATTTTACCAACTGTATTATACTTTATTCATATGTAGGTATGTTTTCTGTCCTAATTTGAACATAAAATACTGATCGATTTTTTATACGAAGAAAGTAGATAATCATAATTATACCTACTCAAAGCGGTTGCATCGAGAGACAACCAGGGTTAACTTGATGATAACCCCTCAGGACTGCGGTTTCCTTGATATTCTTTTATTCCTATCAATAAATAGATTACTGTCCTAATTGATTAACTTCGAAATTGGTTCATTGGGGACTAAAAACATGAGGGAAATGGATGAGAAGTTTAGAGAATTTAAATCGTTTGTACGAAAGCACGTGTTTTATGGCTAGCACCTTGAATAATTCATACAATTTGTACCCTTATAAAATCGTTCCAATAAAAAGAATAGGTCAGCATGAGGGACAAATGAATGGATGGCCGATCTCGCTACAATCAGATAGTTCTGACTGAATATCTAGTCAGAGAAACCGATTAATTCCCTAACAGCAAGGGTTATTAGCCTGTCATAGCACAAAGCGGTGAATGACACAAGAGATTTCTTGATGGCCAGGGATTATCTCTGTCGAGTCAAAACAACAATTTGGTGAGAGGAAAAAAATAGGAAAACTTCAGAAAAAAGGTTATCTCTTATTTTCTTAATTCAATTTAAGTTTTTCTCCTTTTTTTAGGGAAAAGGTTGGCGCCATAGAAACTCACCCGCGTGTTAAGTGTGTTCACATTATTATGATAGAAAACCCTGTTAGACTGGAGGAGAGGGAATAAAGGGAAGGAATTTGAAGTGAGAAGAGTCTTTTCACACCCAAAATAAAGCAGGGTGTCACATTTTATTCCCATGTAGTGAGGGATTTTCTTTCCATGTGGGAATCTTCTGAAGAGGTGATAGTACGGCTTGCTCTGTTACCGCAACTCCTTTATTTATTACTCTCTCTAGTCTCTTTAGAGGTTTTTCCCTCGTTTCATCAAAAATACTTTCCATAAGTTTGGCGGAAAAAGAAGTTCAGCACCAACTCTTTTTGGAATTCACGAGTTTTGTCCTGGAGTTTTCTCGAGATTCCCGGAGCAAGGAACTTTAATTTTCAATCTAATTTTTTTCTCCTGTTTACTGACTAGCTATTACATCGTTGTGTGCATGTCGTGTCATAAATAGATGATAAAAATAAAGAACGAAATGTCGCTCTTTTTGGAATTCACGAGTTTTGTCCTGGAGTTTTCTCGAGATTCCCGGAGCAAGGAACTTTAATTTTCAATCTACTTTTTTTCTCCTGTTTACTGACTAGCTATTACATCGTTGTGTGCATGTCGTGTCATAAATAGATGATAAAAATAAAGAACGAAATGTCAACATTAGAGAACATAAACTCCAACGATATGAGCTTTAGTGTCTTTTAAAAAATGCCCGGCTCGTGTTCAAAGAAAGTGGTACATCTTGAAATTTGAAACTGATGATTACTTTGTAAAAAAAATTACATTATGTACTGAAGTTTAAAAAGTATTATCCAGCTACATCACTTCATTTCTATGTTTGTATTATGTAGTCATGAGGTTATGTATTTACACGAGTAGGTATGTCGGGAATAAGCCGTTGGAAAATTAAAACTTCGGCTCCTTCAATGCCAAAGTTTCTTTCAAAATTTATCATAATCACCCAACTCATCTAAAAAAAAAAAGTAAAGTACATAAGTAAGTAGCTAACTTTTCTTTCTCTTTAGGGCCAAAGCCGCCACCTGCCTTAGATGAAAAATAATACATTTTCTGCCTTCTCAAGCACAACAAGGCTAGGTACCTATATCAGAATTTTATTTTCTAGTCTTGTTCTGTCTTACTCCCTTTTTCTGGTGTACTGAAAAACTTGTTTTAAATTGACTTTTGGGACTTCTAAATCAGAAGTTCTGATACCTTGATAATAAACATCACACTGAGCATCATACATTTGACAACTGGGCGCAGCATGGCAAACTGCCTTTATGACCATTCAAATTTGAGCGTAGCTTTATCTGATTTCCTAAATATAACTTCTTCCTGTTCCTCTAAAACAAGAAATTTACTTTCACCTCAGTACATACCTAATAGATAGAAATGTAGAATGTTCAAGTTTAGGTTTCTTCAAAGTGCAATAGACATCTCCACTAATGAGATCATTGCAGATTGCATAACCAAGAGGTTATACGGCGTTCACACAAATCCTCCTCTACGTAGTTTGGACTTTGATTTTCTTCACAGTGCACAAGACATCTCCACTAATAAGTCATTGCACATTGCATAACTAAAAAGAGATTACACGGCGTTCATACAAATTCTCTCTCATAAATTTGATGACAGATTTTTCAATTTTTCATAGATTCAGAAATACCTAGACGTCCTAGACAGTAGATAGGTAGGTATTATAGGCAGTCTTAAAATCAATATCATAGGTAATATACCTAAGTAGGTCCTCTTCAAATACCTACCTCAATTTTCACTCTTTTTTTTTCAGCTGTTATATTTATTCTCAAGAAGAGAAGTTCTCCTCCCTCCACTTTTTTCTCAGTCTGGAAAGACGATATTTGAGAGGAAAATATCAAATTTGATACCAGGTAGGGAAGTTCAAGGAGGGAGAGGGATAATGATGCTTCTAGCTAGTACCTAGATGGGAGCAGAACACAGGACGTTCATGATGGGGTAAGGCAAATTTAGGATGATGTTATTATGGAAGCTAAGTGACATGTAAAAAAAAAAAAAAAAAAAAAAAAAAAAAAGGAAAAAATAAAAATTTAATTTAATTTTTCCCCCTCCCTCTTCCCCTCTAAAAAAAAAACAGGAAAATATGAATATGTACTTAAGTTTCTCCCTCTCTCTCTTCCTCTGCTTTATCGTTGAGATGGTGGGATTGCCCTAATTGAGTTGTTCAGGGTAGCATGGATGTAGGTCTGTAGTACAGACTCTGTACCTACATAGGTACCTCCTAATAATACCTGATGTATCTACCTCCTAATAATACCTACCAGATACTATTAATAAAGGGAAAAGGAAGATGGGAAGGAAGAAGAAAGACAATAAGGAAAAAAAGTCCCGTTTTTTTCGATTGTATTCTGGAAAGCAGGGCAAAAATAATAATATGTATACCTACTATTGAGAATAAATCATAAATAGCATACGAACGTGCAAAGGAGAAAGGGAAAGGATGGGAGGGCGGGAGAGGGAGGGAGAGAGAGAAAGAGAGAGGGAGAAAGAGAGAGAGAGAGAGAGAAAGAGAGAGAGAGGGAGAGAGAGAGGAGAAGGTCAATAACCCACCAAAATACTTTTGAATGTGTTTCGAATAACACAACAACGGCTGTTTATTCCAAGGAACATAATACATTTCAAACTGATAATTAATAATAAATTTGGGTAAAAAAAATCCTCTCTAGGTAGTTCTTCTCCATCGGCCATCTTACCGAATTACACCGATCTATACCGAATAATCGAAATATAGCAGGGGCAGAGGAACGATCTAAAAATTTGACCCGATTACATTACTTTCCTTCCTACAGGATAAGGAAAGTAAAAATGAATTTCAGTGGCCTGTTCTACGAAACAATTCTGCACTCCTCGCTCAGAGAATATTGACAAACAATACTTCGTTTTGCTTGTGGAGTGACCAAGTGGAGAAAGCGGTGGGTCATTCAAGGAACAGGCCACAGGACAAAGTAGACACCCTGTATGCGGATCATGAAGGAGGTCACAGGACTAAGTAGTCATCCTGTATATTGAATGTCACGAGTTTTTATCTCGAGCTCAATACGAGCACTATTTCCTTCAATTTTTATTTAGTACATTTTCAGATAGGAAAAGTGGGACAAGAGAGGGACTAAAAGAACATAAGAGGGAGAAATCGAAAGGGGGAAAGAACGAGAGGGACGAAAAGAAGGTAGGGGGAGACATCGAAAGGGAAAATGGATCAAGAGAGGGGCGAAAAATAAGATAGAGGGAGAAATCAAAACAAGAAAGGGTTTAAAAAAGAGGGAACTGAGAGAAAAAGGGGGAATCAAATCATCTCTAGTTATAAAATGAGAGCAGATTGGAGTGCAGAAGTAGCTTTTGTTTATTTTATGTGCAAGGTAAATAAGAAAACATACCCATACATGAGAGTAAGAGTGGAGGGGGGAGTGCACGGAAAAAACCTTTGGGAGGAAAAATCAGCACACAATTTTTAGGAGAATTTGCTCTACATTTAATTAGAAATAGGTACCTAAGTTGGATAGTTAAATATAAATATAAGTAGTGCTTTGTTTAGACTGTCAGCTTAGAACAAGTTGTTCCATTATACCCACAGTATATATCCATACCCACAGTATTGTTCCATTATACCCAACAAAATATAATGATATAATTAGATCGATCGGTAGGTTAGGTAAGTGGGTAGGTAGGGAGGTAAGTTAGTGTATAGAGCTATTTATATTTAGTTTGGTAAAGTTAAGTAGGGTTGTTAGGTAAGTAGGTAGATGGATAGATAGGTGGTAGATATTTTTACTACCTGAGGAGCACTATAAAAATACGAGTATCTTGGAATTTTATACTACGCACTAACTTATCAGTAGCTAATCAGTGTTTATGGAGACTTGGAGAGTATAAATTCTATAAAATACTTTGGTTTTATGACTAACAAAATCAAGCCTAAACTGGAAGGCTTCATGCTTTTTATAGCACAACGAACCCTAACCGAAATGAGGTTAATAAAAACCTCTGAAATAAAATAGGTACCTACCCATCTTCTTATCAGTTTACACATAGGTGTTAAACACAAACCCCGGGACTATAATTACATACGAGTACGAGCAGTCAGGTACAATAATATATGTATGTACTTATGTAGGTATTGTAGATTTGTACGTATAAATTCCTATATACTCGTATGTATTAGTCCAATGTTAACATGAAGTTCATGATTTTTTTCTTTTAATTTTATTCTGATTCTTAATTAAACCTAGCTATTTCAGTGCTTTCCAAGTTTCTTGCTCAGATGTCAAGGTTATTTTTATTTTTCTCATTTATTGCTTACAAAACAGATCTATGTATCCAACTAGGTATGTATATGTACATACTTTCACCTATTGTACCACCTATGGCGTGGAAATACAGCGTACAGGCCTAATAAAGGTGGGGGCACCTCATAACAGGGTTTCATATTATCTTCATTTAATACGAGGGTTGCAGGGAGTGGGGATGTTTAATGAACAGGAACAGTGTTATTTATTGTTTTCAGGTCTCGAAAAATGTTTTTACGGGACGCAAAAAACAGGAACCTTTTTTTAATGTAACGAGCTTTTTATCTTCTGATATTTTCAGTGCCTACCTATGTACCTAATTTTGAAAGACTGTTTTGACTTTTATGGGAGCTGCCTGCTTGGACTTGTCATATTAAATTTATTTTATTGGAATAATATGTTATAGAGGCCTTTTCGGAACCATAAAAGAAGAGGCCTTTAAGAACCTTACTGAGATTTACCTACCAGGAGAGATTCGAAGATTATATTATCCCTTGATATTTCAATTTTTGCTCTTTTTCCTAGCAAAGTAGTGTCATCTTTGCCAGAAACCCAAGATGTGTAAAGGCTTACAGGTATACATTAGTATTTAATTAAAGGGGGAAAAAAGGTATTTCAAAGTTCTTGGAAAATACCTTCCTGTGTGGGAAAAATACAGAACATGAGGTTATAAGGTTTGTAGAAAAACTGTTTCCCCCAGGGCAGAGGGTGTTGGAGAAAATCCCTCTGGAGAAAATCCCTCTTTACCACAGAACTCATTCATCTACATAATATTTTATGTAGGTACCTATCCAAGGGATTTCTAATTAGATTCCAGGCCACCCAGTACTGGACAAAAACATTTCCTTTCAAAAGCATTATTGTTTAAGAAGAACTGAGTGTATGAAATATTTTAATTAATTTTTTCCTCTTTTGTGTAAACAAAAATAAAAACGTAGGAACATAATTTTTTCCCTCCTCTTCCTCGAAAATTATGAGAATTCAAATATTTACACTTGAAAATAAAATTGTGAAAAGTAGAAATTTTGAATTGAAGAAACATGAGGACCTAAGTGAAAAAGAAATGTGCAATGATTGGCGAAGCAATGATTTCCCGAACCAGAAACTCAAAGAGAGGAAAATAGATCTCTTTTCTAATTGAAAAATGCTTGTGGGTGTTTGATTCTGTAAGCAATTAGGGTGAAAATAACTATTTACAATGCTACAAAGAAACAAAAATGCATAAAAAATATTAATTCTGTCAAGTGAATAAATTGCAGTCGAGCTCCCTTTTGAAGTTCTTAATAGGTAAGTTTTAAGGCGAAGGTAAAGAAGCTAGGCATTTTTCTACATGAACATATTTTTTTCATCAAAGGAGAGGAAATTTTATTGCCATTACTGATACTAAGACAGAAAATGAGAAAGACGAAGAGAGAGAGAGAAAAAAAAGAAGGAAGAAAAAAAAAAGATAGTACCTAGGTACCTAAGTGGGAGAGAGAAAAAGGAAAACAGAGGAAGAGAGAGAAGAAGAGAGTGAGTGAAAATGATAGGCATTAAAAGACGTATTATGTATGGAGCTACTCTGGTAACTGAAAGTCCTGTAGACGATAGGGAATTCGATAATACTGATGATAACAGTTTAATTTGCCAGTGTAGGATTGAAAAGTTCCTTTCAGACATCTCATTACAGGTAAGTAACCTACCTGCCCTGAGAAAAAAAAAATGCCAATGATGCCACAAGTTTAGGGTGGAAGAACCCTATTATTGAGTTACTTCCCCTGATTTATGCTGTTGGAATGCTATATTATAGATTATAGTGTCGAGCTTCCCAATATAGAGTTCAATACCGGAACCCAGTCACCAGATTAGGCTGCCAGCACCCTAGTTTTTTTCTTAGTGTACCTACGAGTACCTTTGCAAAATATACTTATAGGCTATAGGTAGGTATATCATTACCTTTGTGTCAGCAGGTGTATTAAAACTGTTACTTAGGTACTCTCACTTTCTTTGAACAAGTGGAAAGAAAGTTAGAAAGTGACTAGAATAAAATTTTCCGAGTTCACTTGGAAAATTCACAAGTGATAACCCTGCATATACGGTGAGCAATACTTGGCAACGGTGTGGCGGTACTTTTTGCTGAGAGCATAGAGATAACTTGCTGATAAAGATAATAATAATGCAAATAAAAAAAAAATAATATATGAGGAGCAGAAAAGAAAGTTCTGAAGAACACAGAGAGAAGAAAAGCTCCCAGTAAAAGTTTTGTACGGAAATGAAGGAAATAAATAAAAAGTTCTATTATATTAACTGATTTTCTTTCTCTCCCCATCAGGCCTGGATTTGATAAGTTGTGCCGGTCTACGTTCTACGTTTCTGAAAACAACTTTGCAACATTTCTCCTCTTTTAATTCCTCCTCTTTTTACGTCCTCTTTTTGATTCTCTTTAAAGATGTTTGATAGAGGAAACTGTTACTGCTAAGGTCTCATCATCCCAAAATCGAAGAGAGAAAAAGACCGGATAGGAGAAAGACAGCGAGAACGAACCTTATTTGTTTGGGATAAAATCCGCCCCAGGCGGAAATCGAACCCACGACTTAACCTCTTCGCACTCAATGTCCATTTGAATGGACAAAATTTTTGTAGTAGTAAGTGCCCGGGCTAGAAATATTTTTTGTAGTACTAAGTGCTCAGTGTCTATTTGAATGGATATTTGACCTTGTCTAGAAAAATGGCGATTATAGATGAATAAAAAGTGCTTCACTTATTATTTTATTTATTTATTTATTTTTCCATCGTTAAGAAACCTCCTTGGCTTGAGCCGAAATTTGCTACAAAAGAAATTGTCCATTCAAATGGACATTGGGCGCTTAGTACTACAAAACAATTTTTGAGCTTGAGCGCGAAGAGGCTAAGGCTAACAAGATAGCCCTGAGGACAATCCTAAAACCGATCCTGTTATTCACACTTTACTTTATCATTTTCTACTGCAGTAAGGAGCTCGGTAGTTCTCCGTACCGCCAGGTTTAAAATGAAATTGAGAAACAAATTGGCAGCACGCAACACTGCAATGCCCGCTACTCACACTGTCCGTCAGACGGTTTGACCATGAGTGCCCAGTACCAGACATACGTCTACTTATGGACGGGACAACGGGCGATAGAAAAATAATAATAATAATAATACCTTTTTGTAATTAAATAATGTGGCTACTCAGATTCCAACAAAGCTCTATTTACTAATCCAATTGCTCAAATCGTATTCATAAAAACTTGGCAGGTAATTCTGCATCAAGGATGTTTTCTTTGAGGTATAACTTAGTTTATGAAAAAACACAACTTAGCACAAGTAATCTCTTAGAAAGAAGGTTACGTCTTGTAATCAACCCGTTGCATTAGAGGACAAGGGAGGTATCCTCATTTTTGCACCACTGCAAAACACCACAAAACCGAGCAATGTAAATTTTCCCTCCTTATTTCTAACTCAATGGTGGCAATATGAATTTTTACTTCTTAGATGAGCTTCTTTCTTGGATCTTTTGTGTCTTGATTTCTGAATTATAAAGCTCTCTATATTGTTTTTATTGGTAGATAGTGTAGATATAGATACACTTTTTTCTCCTTGTTTTTTTTTTCTTCTTACCAATTTCGTCGCATCGAAAAAGAAAGATAAGTAGGCACCTATATATGTTAACATTGTTAACGTAGGACGTAGGGGATTCATTAATATACCTTAGGTAGGTATTGGTATATGTATGTAGATGAAACTGTGCAATATTAGTGTCTAAATAAGCCCATCACAAGCGTAATACACGACTATAGGTCTTAATAGCTGACCTACATTG
The DNA here is from genome assembly GCF_000475195.1 of Diaphorina citri. NCBI lineage: Eukaryota > Metazoa > Arthropoda > Insecta > Hemiptera > Psyllidae > Diaphorina > Diaphorina citri. The sequence continues at coordinate 222,873 of NW_007377720.1, forward strand.
TAGATATATTATTTACGTCTTCTCAATATATTTACGTATTTTCAACCTTGAAACGCCAACCTTCAACCGGGACCCGAAATCCCCACTGTTTTTCCAGCATTTAAAATTTCAACTCAAACAAATCAAAAATCATTCTCGTTTCCACGCTTCTTATTCTTAATTAAAACTTTTGGCTGAAAATGTATTTTTTTAAACAAGTTTTCTTGTTATTATTTCTTTTTTTAATCTACGATAAAAGCTTTTGTTATCCGGGTTTAATCTTCAAGCTTTTTTCTCTCCCTCTCGAAATTATTACATTTATTTATTATTTATTTTTCTTATTCCCTTCGTCTTCACTTGCTACAGACATTTTTATCCTCTCTTGAAAAGAGAAATATTTCAAAACATCAACTACCTATGAGTGAACGGCAAAATTAATAAAATTGTGTGTACCTAGGTAGATACCATTCAATTGAAAATACCAGAGCTTAACAGACTACAAGAATAAGAAAATCAAACACTGCATGCTAGTGACAGAATATTAGGTACAAGTGAATTAAAAAAAAAAAAAAAACAGTCCGTTAAATGATTCTTTTATTATAGAGTAAAATACTAACAGAGGAAAATTTGAACATTTTTCCCCCAATACCTAGAAATGAAGCCATCGACATAACATCGAAATAGTTTCAATGATAGGTGTACTTGTACTGAATGTCCGTAAACAAGGGAGCGCGAAGCGCGGCCCTATGCATAACCCCGCGAAGCCCCGGGAGCGCGCAGCGCGACCGCATGCACAACCCCGCGAAGCCCCCGGGAGCGCGCAGCGCGACTACCATCGGCTAGAGCCAAAGCGCCTAAAAAGTTATACTTACTTAGGTACATACATTATACTTAATAGGAACTTTCCCGTGTCCATCAGATAGGAATTGACAGGGGTATAAAACCCCCCTTTGCCATTTTCTACCAAAGAATTGAAAATTATTTGTGCATTATAAATAAGCGGGCTCTTCCCTGAGGAAGAAAGGATTGAGAGGCGCTTAAAACCCTCTATGCCATTTTCTACCGAAGTATGGAAAATGATTTGTACGTTATAAATAAGCGAGGCAAAGAAAGGGAAATAACTTATACAATTCACAGGTACTTATGTATTTCCCTCTCTCTACCAATATGGACCTTCACAAAGTTACTGGGACATCAATCAAGAATAAGCTACGTCTTACCTGAGGAAGAAGTCCGAGTGCCTAAGACTTGAGCCAGCTGAGGCCTCTCCTCATCCAGAACGATTTTCTTGACCGATTTATATTGGAAGACTTCGGCTTGGCATTGGATCTTCAGCTTGCCCACCTGGAAGCTGGTGATCTCCAGTTCGATTCCCGCCACCGTCAGGTACATGGGCGTCTTTGGCGATGTTTGAGCGTGGGTCACGTTTTCTAACCGGATGTAAGACGCGTTCATCTGTAGGGGACAGAAATACATCGGATATTAAAGAGTTCGCTCTCTCAAAGAAAAGTCTAAAAGAAGCTAGGTAATCCGTGTTCATAGGTTCATATTACCTGCCTCGGTGGTGTAGTGGTCAAGGCGCTCGCCTGGTAAACAGGAGGACGTGGGTTCAATCCCAGCCGAGGTATGGAATTTTATCCTCATATAATTTGAGAGTTTGACCATAATAATAGTAGTAGCCTACTGCTGGAGTAAAGGGACTTTTCAGTCCTATGCGAGCAGTATAAATAAGCAATAGGTAGGTAGATAGGTACCTACATAGGCAGGTACCTACATATGTAGGTACCTACATAGGTCTGTAGCCTACTGCTGGAGTAAAGGGACTTTTCAGTCCTATGCGAGCAGTATAAATAAGCACTATTATTATTATTATTATTAGCACTATTATTTCATATTATTTGTCTCAAGTTAAGGTTAATTCGTTCAAATTAGCTTTTCTTCAATTTATTTATCTCGAATCATATTTAAAACCTAGGTATGTCCCTAAGTAAAATGAGGTGTTCAATAACAGCTGACTACGTGAAAACTACATAGTTATCAAAAAGGAATGAAATTGCATACATTTAAAAGAAGAAGCATCAAGGTTTTCATTCCTGGAAAATTTGGTTGTTCTATGTGCATTAGGTACAGCGCTATGCGGGTATTCCGGCAACTTACTGTCGGACCTCATATAATTAAAAAAGCTTTAAGACTTAGGTATTGTCAGAAAAAAAGACATTGCGGTGCAACTCGAAACGTCAGTTCTAGGTACAGATGATATCCATCAAATCCAAGCCAGGTAACATGAGACCCTAATATTCCATTGACCCTCTGTCTAGCAAATGGATCAAATTCTTCCCTCTCTCCTGTACTGCTTGTTTTGAACGTATTCCAGAACCAAAGCCAGGACTCTATCATTGGGAAATGGGGATCATGAACCTTCTCCATATTCTACCTGCTTTTTTGGGCACCTCTCCAAAACGGACGTATGTAACATTGTTACGAACCTCGGAGAAATGTCAAGCTGTCTTAGGGACATCATTAGCCTCTTTATTTGAACAGACAGCATAAAGCCTAGGTTCACAGAGAGGAGAGATAGGGTTTCAAAAGTTTTACGTCCTTAGAAGTTTTTTTCCCTTTTTCGTCATGGCACACATTTATTGATAGTGTGTTAGCAGGGAGATGGAAGGAGAGGGTTTTTTAAGAGAGAGAGAGAGAGGAAGAGAGTGAGAGAGAGAGAGGGGGAGAGGGGGGGGGGAGAGAGGGGATCTGGAGAGAGTGAGAGAGAGAGCGAGAGAGAGAGCGAGAGAGAGAGAGAGATAGATGTGTGTTGTCATAGAATCATGAGGGCAAGGGAAACAGAGTGAGGCATTTTGGGTGTCAGAGACTATCCATTATGAGATTTTCTTACTTTTTGGCAACATAAGGTAGTAAACTACAGGTACAGCCGTTGTTTTGATATTGTCAAAATAGAGCTGATATGTTGAGGTTTTCAACCTAGGTAGATATATTTTTCCATTCTTCCCTTCAAATTCAGACCGAAAAAGAAAGGAAGAGAGAGAGAGCGATGCCACTTTTCTATTTTGGCAAGGCCCGGAAACGTGCTAGCTAAGTAGTACCCTAGGGTACCTTCGTAATTATCCCAAGAGACATTAGGTAAATCCAGGCCTGTGTTGAAGATAACAGTAAGAGAAGCTGGAAGGATGTAGAATACAAACTCTGACGAAAATATATGTGAATGAAAAAGCTTCTAATTAACTTTTGTCTTCAAAAGGAGAAAAAAATTTCAAGTTATATTTTTTATCTCAAGTAATTTAAGTGACATTTTTTAAATGAAATAATCTACTTTGAGAATGAAATGTACATGCATTCTAATCTGTACATACGTAGGTGGGATAAAAAAGAGTTCTCCTCTGCTAAAAGGCTAGTTTTTTCCTGTTTGTTTTATTTTTGTTTATTCTCCGTTTGTCTTTGTCTTCAAATAACTTTGTTTTTATATTTGTTGTTTGTTTTTGAATACATGTGTGTCGTTTTGTTTTGCATGATGAGTTTGCTGACTATTTTTCTCTTCATCAACCCTTTGTTTTGCTTCAGGGTGTGGTTGTGTACCGGGTTGAGATAGGCCATTCCCGTCCTTTCTTGGCGTGTGGAAAATGATGTGGTAACTTAACACAGCCTTCATGAGCGTATAAATAGGTTGAGAAGGAGAAAACAGATTGAGAATGAGAAAATAAAAGTATAAGTAAGAGCAAGAGAAATTAAAATATGAAGGAGATGTTAAAATCCAGTACAAAGCTACACATGGATTGAAACGTGAGATTATGAGATATCTCTTGATGTGGGATTATGGATAGAGGAAACTGAAGAGAGATGAAGCTCAAGGGAAATAAAGATGAAGACGAATGAGGTTAGTACAAACAATTATAATGGAAACTTGTTAAAGTTGGAAAAAAAATCAGAGGCCTCGAGTGAAAAAAAAACTTCAGGCTTTTGGAGGTAAAACAACCCCCCCAGACAAAAAGTCCCTTTGCTTTCTACCTCTACCTAGTGTAATAAATAGATTAATTTCATGACCATCTTTCAATTTGAGAAAACTATTTGACTTTTTCTCTTCCTCCTTTTCGTCTCTCACACCATTTTCCCCCTCTTACTTCTCCTTTTCACCCTCATTCTTTCCCTTTCTCCTCTCTTAAACCCTTTTCCATCTCCCATTTTCGTCGTTGCCTTGTCCCGTATCTCAGCTCCCTTCTTCTTTCCTCCCTCCCTTTTCCTCTGTCACGCAAACTTTGATCAAGACTGGTTGGAAAAGATTAAGTGAAAGTATGTGGACAGAAATTCAAGCTAAAACTGAGAAAGGCATGATTTCCCTCGAGGGGACAACTGCAAACTAACTGAATTGGGTGAGAAGAAAAAACGTAAAATGAAATATGATGGAAAGTTTTGAAGATACAGGAGGGTCGGAAAGGTAATAGATATAGGTGGATTTCGCTGTGAGATAAAGGGGAATGTGCAAGAAATGATGATAGAATGGTAAAGTGTAAAGTGCCTATTGAAACTCATACAAAATACATCTCCAGAACTGACTGACAGTCTGGAGAGAGTAACTCACTCTTTCGCTAGTCACCTACCTGTCAGTTATCAAAGCTGTACAATACTACATTACAAGCACAACTTATTCCGTGGCACAAGCTTCGGCTTTTACGGATGGGTATACCATTTGTTAACTATTTTTTTTTGATGAGAGAGTTGTGTTCTGAAAAATCATTCTTCAGGTTCAGACTCTACAAATACCATGTTTAGTGGGATTGAAGCAAATCCTTCCGGTGAAGGAAATATATCAGACAACAAAAAAATGCCGTGGTGTTCATGCTGTGGAAATCATTGGTGTTATTGTAACTGTAGCAACTGTACTGGGCAGTCTGAATCTACTACAAGCGGAGGAAGTTCTTCAGGTTCAGACTCTGCAAATACAATGTTTAGTGGGATTGAAGCAAATCCATCCGGTGAAGGAAATATATCAGACAACAAAAAAATGCCGAGGTGTTCATGCTGTGGAAATCATTGGTGTTATTGTAACTGTAGCAACTGTACTGGGCAGTCTGAATCTACTACAAGCAGAGGAAGTTCTTCAGGTTCAGACTCTGCAAATACCATGTTTAGTGGGATTGAAGCAAATCCATCCGGTGAAGGAAATATATCAGACAACAAAAAAATGCCGTGGTGTTCATGCTGTGGAAATCATTGGTGTTATTGTAACTGTAGCAACTGTACTGGGCAGTCTGAATCTACTACAAGCAACTCTACTTACAGTTCTCGACCATCACCTCAAGGAGATGCTAACAATGGTATGACAGCTAATAATGCAAAAGAACTCCAAGATAATAGAGAAACTTCAAATATTCCAGAATCTCCTCGGAGATATTCCCAACGTAGAGGTACTTGCAATGAACCCTGTACTTTACGAAATCAAGGGGATGCTAACATTGGTATGAACACCAATAATACAGAGAAGTTGCAAGATACTAGAGATACGTCACCTTGTCTTTCGGAATCCAATGGGAATAATTGTTCCCAACGCAGAGGTACTTATTTTGTACCTTGCTATGATCCTTGTGTCGCACAACATCAAAGATATGCTCCTTCATCATCTAGAAATAACATGCCACCATCGGGATCCAATGGACAAACAGACAATCAGAATGGGAGATATCCTACAAAAAATTTAAAAACAAGTAATAGGAATGAAGCTTATGATTATGACAGAAATATGAGCACTTACGATTCTATGAAAGACACACGCCCAGGTCCAAGCACTCAGGAGTACTACGAATCAAAGACTGTCAAACCTAAGAAAGAAAAGTCACAGGAGAGAGGAAAATATTTTTACGAAACTGAAAGAAAGAAAAGAGATCGAGAACCGAAAGACCCTGGTCCTGAGAAATCTAAATACTATCATGACAATGATGTGAGAATGAGGGGCAACCGTGATTCCAACAGATATACACCAACACCACCTCAGTCTAAACACACCAGACCTAAAATACCTCCTGAGCCAAGACATGTAGATTATACAGAGCCACAGAAACGTCCAAATCACTTGAGCTTTCTGACGGACATTTGGTCTAACATCCTAAACGTTATACTACCATGTGATGATAATGACACTCAGGCAGGTAGTTCCTCAAGCGCACCATCTCCGAGAAGTCCAATGTCACATCGTTCCATTACCATTATTCAACCTAAAAAACCACGTGATAGGAGTAGTTCATCTGGGGATCGTCGTAGTTGTACCTCCAATAAGTCCAATATGACCAGAACCACCAATGTAACTCTCAACCCCACCTTCGTCTTCATTAGGAACGCTAAAGTCTATATGGATAATAGGAGAGGTCGGTCTAGTTCTAGTGAAAGTCGAGCTGCTAAGAGAGGTCGGTCTGGTTCTAGTGGAAGTCGAGCTGCTGCTTCAGTGGAGAATTTACGGGCTGAAAAACCATACTGCACCAAACCAGACTACACCAAGAAACCCAAGCTGGCCCAGACCTGTGAGCCCTGTATATCAAGTAGCTTAAGCGGTGATGACAAGCCTCCTAAGAAACAACCCAAGGATAAAAGTTGTCGACCTTGGGTACTCCAGGACTGGTTCAAAGGTCCTGAGAAAAGTAAAAGAAAGAAGAGTAAGAGTGATTGTGAGGATGATGCAATATCCTCGTGCTTGTATTCCTGTGCAAAGAAAATGTGTGAAAGGAAACGAAGCTCAGAATCCACTCCATCTCCATGTCGAGAAGAAAAGAAAAAAACAAAGAAATGTTGAAAGATAATAAAGGTATCAAGCTATAAAGGTATCAAGCCCCATAATAAATTATAAACGTGTACATTGGTGATCTAGATTGAGCTTTATTTACCTACGCAGGTTCCTCGTCGGTTGTTAGAAAATGAGGTTAAAACGTATATAGGGGGGAGTTACTTTAATTTTGATTCCCATCAACACACTTTTTAGGAATTATAAGCGAAAAACTGAATAAAGTGCGAAATTTCGGCCGTTTTCTGGCGGTTTTTCCGCCACCACAAGTTCTCCCCTCAACTCTCGACGTCTCCATTTTAGTATGACACTTCCCCCACCATACCTAACGATCCTATCAAAAAAAAAATCGCTTGTTCTAATTAATGTAAGGTAATGCATTGTTAAAATCCTCTATCTATTAGACTAGTATTACTTTTATGTACGTAAGTATGGATAAACGGACGGCACGCGGCTCTTCGAACTCTTGACGTTCGTGCGCCTACCGGTACGCTTGATAAGAGAGACTTGTCACAATAGATCACAGCCTAGTCACAATAAGAAAGCATCTTCTTCAATGCTCGTCAGAGGTAAGCGTCTGAAAAGACGACAAGAAGGGTTAATAAAATCGGCTCAAAGTGAAGGTAAATCAAAAAGAAATTCTATCCCCTCTTTCATTCTTCTCCTTCCCTTTTGACTTTTGATCCCTTCAATCTCCACAACTCCCCTACTTACTCCCTCCATGATCTCCTTCTCCTTCTCTCCTTATTCTTATTCTTCTCCTCCTTCTTCTTCTTCTCTCCTCCCTTTTTTTCGATATTTTATGGCCTTTTCCGAAAGCCTGGGTAATTAATTTTTATAGAATCCACGACACTCGTAAAAACGGAGAATTTTATGTCCTCGAAATCTGGATGTCTAGTAAATAAATTTATGTTTCCGGTACAAGTTCCCCTTACATCACGCCATGTGGTGTGGTACTTTGATTTGGCCAGGGCAGGGGTATTAAAAGACGCTTAAAATTTGAGAACCTTGTGACATGCCACTGAAAATGGGTTACCTTACCTTAAATTTAATACCTTTTATTGGATACCTATGTATGTATATTCTACGAGTATATTACAGTAAAATTTCCAACCTCAGTTGTGTAGTGGTTAGCGCGGTGGACTTCGGATCGGGAGGTTATCTTCGGATTGGGCATTCAGCTTCAACAGAAAAGGACGTAAAATATACTCACATCTACCTTTTTTACCTTGGGAAATTCAGGATTGTAATTTATGCGCAAAAACTGAATTTAATGATAATGAAAAAAGGAGGTAGGCATTTTCACACCAAAATGTTACAAACAAGAGAGAGAGAGAGAGAGAGAGAGAGAGAGAGAGAGAGAGAGAGAGAGAGAGAGAGAGATTTTGTACCTTGCTATGATCCTTGTGTCGCACAACATCAAAGATATGCTCCTTCATCATCTAGAAATAACATGCCACCATCGGGATCCAATGGACAAACAGACAATCAGAATGGAAGATATCCTACAAAAAATTTAAAAACAAGTAATGGGAATGAAGCGTATGATTATGACAGAAATATGAGCACTTACGATTCTATGAAAGACACACGCCCAGGTCCAAGCACTCAGGAGTACTACGAATCAAAGATATTTTCTGCACTGTTGATATTTTAGAATTTAGATTCATTTCATCTGAGAGCTAAGAGGAATGAAAGTTTAGACATTTCTTCAGTTGAAATGAAAAAAGTCTTCTTTATTTGAAGAACAGGACCTTGATCGGTCTTTCCATAAAGGACTTATCTCGAATCTGAATCCTAATTCTATTTATTTATTAGCACTCTATGAACAAAATAGGTTAGTTTCACCGTCTTGGACAACAATAGAGGATGAAATGGTACTGGTGATAATAACTTTTTTTTAGGGTTTGATAGAGGGAACTGTAACTGCTAAGCTCTTGTCGTCCCGAAATCGAAGAGAGAAGGAAGATAGGATAGAAGAAAACCAGCCGTTCCGAGAACGAACATTATTCGTCCAGTATAAAATCCGCCCCGGGAAAGGAATCGAACCCACGGCCTAGATAATAAGATTAATAAAACATAACTTACACTTTTGCCATTGACTAGCCAGGTCATGTTGGTAGGAATACTGGCGGGGGGTGAAGTACAATTGCCGCGTAAAATATCTCCCATTGAGTAGCGAACCTTCTCCATGACTAACTGGGGTTTATCTTCCGGGTTAACTGAAACAAAAACAAGAAGCAATAAATTATGCAAGAGGAATCTTTGGAGCTTAACACATTGCATATTCAAAGAGTTACACGGGATTCATAGAAATCGGAAGATTTAAGTATGTGGATTGTGGTAAACATGATATGTATAATGTCGGTATTGATATAATAGTGAGCACGGCAGAATGGAGAAGCATAGCGTATAGAGCAGGTAGAAGGAAGTGACGAATTCAAACGAGAACAAAAAGATCTAGGTATGCTCTTTGCTCTCTGCTCCACTCAGTTTACCTCATAGTTATGCAAGAGGAATATTTGAAGCTTAGCACATTGCTTTATCAAAGAGTTACACGGCATTCATAGAAAATTGGAAATCGAGAAGAAGCGAGCAATCAAGTTTTAATTTCATACCTGCCTAAAGCGCCTACATCTAAACACCCAGCTATAAGATTTGCTAGACATTCAAACAAGGTCAAATGTAAGGAACTACGGAGCACCCAGCTGAAAGATTTTTACGTCTCCTGTATTCAAATGGAAGATAAACTTCGGTAAACATCATTATCGTTCCCATATTTTATATTTGGGAAAATCCTACCCCTTCCCTGCCATTGTGATAGGGTGAGTGAACGCATATAGCGTACATATTTAGATTTTGATAATAATAGAGCGACAAACTTGAACTTTGTTTAGCGAGGATTTATTGTGCTTTTCGATTCCTAGAGAGTACCAGAGGAAAGAAAGAAAGTAAAAAGAGCTTTAGACTTGAGGTTATTTTACTGGCTCTGCAAACAAGAGGTCCGCGTTCGATTCCTGAACCCAACACTCTTGTGTAAAAAGGGTCCCTAGTCATTCTGAAGTGAAGTACGACTTTTCCGCTTATGTTGTATTTATTGAAACATTTTTGAGGACAGTATTGAACAACGAGAGGCTGCGATTACACTAAATCAGATGACTTACCTAATATTAGACATTATCAAATTTGAACCTTCTCGGACAGGAAAAGGAAGTGCCCAATATTGAGCCTAATGGTCGGCAGTGGATAGGTACAAAAGAGTGAAAGGCATCTCCAATGAGAAGGAACGGTAAACTTCTCAAGAAAGTTCAATCAGGGACACATCCACACTTGAACAAAAATAAGAAGGAAGAAGAGGAGGAAGAGAAGGAGGAGGAAGAAAAAGAGTAGAAGGAGGGAGAACAAAGAGCAATAGGTGAACTTTCATTCTAGCATTAGGAGTTGGGAGAGAGCAAACACGAAATTTTTCTCAAAATTGAATGTCAACAACTCCTGGTTGTGAGGACCTTTTGACTACCAGGAGATACATGCCTGAAACAAAACGTCAGGATACTTCAACAGGACTAGGAGAGAAAAAGGATTAGGTGTGACATTGCTGGCTGTAAAGAGATTAGAAGATTTGTCTCTCGATTTTTCCTTTTCTATTAATCTGTCCCTATCAATAATTTATTTTCAACGCGCTTTCCATGCTTTCCTGATAATGAATTTACTACGGATTCCAAAATTAATTTATTCATATTTTTAGATTTTTTAACGATAAGGATCGATGTAACCTAGAGTACCTACCTAGTTATTAATATGGGAATTGGCAAGTTTTATTATATACAAGAAGAAATAAGTCAACCGTCGGAAAAAATGTGACCTGCTCGTTAATTGTCACGATTTCACCTGTATTGCTGATATTGTTATTTACTTCTCAAGGCTATGCTGCAGATATTTTCAGAACTTCCTCGTGAAACACCCTGTCTATTGAAATACAAGAGCCAATTGCATTTCTCTATGGAATATTCATGTTACAGAACGACATGTAAAAAAGTTTGCACGGGGGTTTTTAGAAAATTGAACATCAAAGGTCTGACTGTTCTGTCTTTTATCTATGTACACATGTTACAACAAAGCTACCTACAAGGTAATGTATGAATAACTTTTGATATTTAACTGATACATCTTTCAGTTGTGTTTTTCAGGCGTGGCGAATAAAATAGAGAGGAATATTAGGAATAGGAATGGTACTAGTTAAAAAAGCCTCTGGATCAGTATACTAGCACATGCTTTGCCATAGAAAATTGGTCATAACTAGGGATTGGGTTAGGTTTCGGCCAAATCCTCTATTATTTCACTTCTAGAACAAACTAAGGAATATTCCTACCAAATTTCAGCTTTCTAGGTGTTAGGTGTTGTTGCGGTTCTAGAGATTTTATCAGAGTGTGAATGAGTGAGTGGGACCTTAAAATAGAAAAATCAAATCATGAATCTTTGTGGTAAAGCAGCCCCGCCGGAAATCAAAGGCAGGACCTCCGGAGTGTAAGCCTAGTGTGATATTCACTCGACCACGGAGGCTACTTCATAAAATAACAATAAAATTTATAAATATTTCCAAGACCATTGTATGGACGCCGTACAATAATTGTACTCTGTATGCAATACGCTACCAAATAATGTGAAGAAAATAAATTACTTGTTCACATTTCATCTTATTATTTATTTTATCATCATCCACAATAAATGTAAATGCAGTTTCTTTGTGTTATTATGTCACAACTTTGGTGCTCACTGCAGCATTGTAGGATTTTTCCCAATATATCAATAATCCTAAAATCCAATGTTTACCTACCATGCTGGCACCGGTCGCTATGCGCATTTATATGTCATAGCTACTCATTTTCCTCACGAGGCTGAGTAGGCCCCGCAACAGCCAGTCACGGAATCAATCATTTGAGGCTGAGTGGGCCCCGCAAACAGCCAGTGACGAAATCAATCATTTGCATGATACAAATTTCTTGACCCCGCCGGGAATCGAACCCGGGTCTCCCGCGTGCAAGGCGAGCGCAGTGACCACTACACCATGGGATCTGACATCATCCACAACAATGGAAGTCTTCATTTCCTTTAAATAATAATGTAAACTTGTAAAATGTAGCTATAGCTATGAATGGGTGGTAAGAATTTATTCGATTGTAATCTGTAAAATATTCCCAGCTAGAACATGAATGCGGTTAAAAACCTACACAATACGGGTGAAAAGTAAACAATAAATTGAATAATATTCATATGGAGGGTTTTTTTAAAGCTAATAATAAAAAATCCCACCAGTTTTATCTAAAAAGTACAAAGCAAAAATAAGTCGATTTAAAAAGTTTTTTTTTTTTTTTTTTTTTTTTTTAATACTTTTTTAATAACAGTAACACAGACAAAGCTAAAATTAAATATAACGTTTTAAACTCAGTGAGGGGAAATATCAGAAGGGTATTAACAATATTGATAAACTAATTAACCCCTTAAAGTACTTCGTCTGATATATCAGACACCACGAAATGTCATAAAAGTTGCCCCTGACTGATATATCAGTCAGGCGTTTTTTCTCATTCTAAGTTCAATTCCGTCTGAAATATCAGTCGAATCATAATGCAACCTTTTCTAAAAGTTGCTCAACAATCTAATAGAGAGCGCTGCGTGATTTTTTTATCATTTTATTTTACCGTCTCTTTGCTACCGGTATTTTAGTAACCGACTGATATATCAGACAGAGGATTTCTCAGTTCAGATTTTCAGAATGAATTTTTTCTAGCCGGCTGTGATTTTTTGATCCATCAGAGTTACTTTTTGAGAGTAAAAAGCTTTTATAGTTGAACTAAAAGTTAAATAATACATAATATATGTCCTAATTACCCTGTTACCTTGAAATTCCATGTTTTTAGTGATTTTGAAAGATAAAAAGAAGGGGTGACTGATATATCAGTCGAGAGTATTTTAAAATTGGTGTCTGATATATCAGACAGAGGATTTTTTAACATAGGACATTAGGGCAAATTTTTTTTTGAAAATGGCCAAAAAAAGGGGTTTCGGCAATCGGAAACAATTTTTTTTTGTTAGTTTTGATATCAGCATGAAATTTAGAACATATTCAAAGAAAAAAAAAAATGGTACTTTTGGGAGACACTTTGCGAAAATTAAATGGTACTCTAAGGGGTTAAACAATTTGTATTCAAGCAATAGTCAGCGCATGGAGTTTGAAGATTAGAGAAATTACATTTATTAATTATTATGCATTCCTCTTATTCCATAGATTCCTCCTGGATGACTAAAGCAGAAATGGAATGTGCGAGTGAGAGTACAGGATAAAGAGAATTACAATATTCGCAATCTCGATATCATAATCAACAACCTGTAACACGAGTACTTTCCTGTTTTTTCATACGGAATCGGCATTATTATTCAACTTGTATGTAATCTCTTTGGACTTCATTTACTGGTTATAATTCGCAAAAAAAAAAAAAAAAAAAAAAAAAAAAAAAAAGGATCAAAGTCTCAGCAACAACAAAAAGTCTGATACTGCTCCCGTTGCCTATCAAAAGATGTTCTGTGAGACCATCAACAACAAATATGCCAACCATACCATCTGTTTTACGGATGGCTCCAAAACACCGGACTCTACCAGTTGCGCCTTCAGTATAGGTGATGTGGTTCATTCAACTCTTCTCAATCCTGTCAATTCCATCTTCTCTGCCGAGTTGATGGCCATATTTTTGTGCCTGGAGGCTATTCTGGAAAGTCCTGATCACCATTTCCTGATTGTATCCGACTCGAAAAGCTCCCTTACAGCCCTCTTCAATATTAGATTCACCAATCCCTTGATATCAAAAGTTTATTCAACCTGGAGCTTCCTCAAGCTGAACAACAAAAATGTGTCCTTCATGTGGTGCCCGTCCCACTGCGGCATAAGAGGAAACGAGATAGTCGACGAGGCCGCAAGAAATGCTGCCAGCATTGATCCCTACAAGCTGTGTACTCCTGAGGACCTGAAGCCTTTTATCTCCTTCCTAATTAAATCAGAGTGGCAAAATCAGTGGAACCACATCCCGAACACTAACAAGTTGAAGGCCATCAAACCAACGATCGAACACTGGGCCACCAGCAACCAGAACAAAAGGTTACAAGAAGTCATCCTGACGCGGTTGAGGATCGGACACACCCGAATCACTCACAACCACCTATTCACCAAAACTGACCCCCCGTTCTGTCAGTGCGGTGCTGCCCTCTCTGTTATTCTCAACTATATTGTGGACAATTTTATATTGGTTCACAAGCACGATATTGGTGTTTTATTTTTAGCTTGTAGAATGTGGAACACTAGTTCACTGAATGTCCCCTTTGGTCAGTTAAAAGAGTGAATTGTGACACCAAAAAGTTGAGGATTTTTTTGCCAGGTCAATCTGAAATAACTCTGGCATTGTTATCTGATCGGTTGAAAAGATCGGATTAGTAAGAGTGTGATGATGCTAAGGTACATAAAATGATGAGATAAAAATGAATCAATAATTATTCCCTATATCTTGAAATAATCGCAGTCATTATGTTATATTACCTAGGTAGGTATGTAGCTAGGTATATGTAGTTTATGTTATTTTACGACCGTATTTTATTTTCTTGAACTTGATATGAGCTCAACAATGTGGATTTGAATACAAGGTACGAGTATATAGGTAGGTACCGACCTACTGTTCCCATAGTTCACAGTATAATGATCTAAATACCTACTAAATATAAGCAATTTTACCTATTATTATTTTACTAGAAACCTGAAATCGTCATAACAATGGTAACGGTGAGAAATCAAGATGATATCATAGTAGCTACGCTACACCTACGTATTTGCAGTATTAAAATTATTGTAGTCTGATTACATTTCACTTTTAACATTGCTAAGTTTGTTCATTATTCTACCTACTTCAACAATAAACATTTTATTTTGTAAAACAATATTTTATTGTAAATAAAACAATTTTGCTAAACTGAAAATTTAGTTACTAGAGATAAATCTCATTGAAACAAAACACATTGTCAAAAATTTCAAGATTTACTGCTGAAGGATTCCCTTTGCAAAGTGTTCCACTAATGTACTTCTGGTAAGTGTTACAAAGATGTTTTTCATGACAGAGTCTGTATTAAAGCCTATCTTCCTAGAATTCTTAGATGTTCTGTAATACACATTTCCTCTTGTAATAAAAGCACACAATGTCATGTGTTGAGTTACGAAAAGCTTTTTTTTTCAAGTTGTCTGCCCTTAAACTTAGTGTTAAATATTTTATATTAAACAAGAGTTGTTTGCAAACAAAAGCTGCGCGTGGCGGTGTGTATTCCGTTAACAATTTTAATCTTTTGAACTTAAAGTACCCGGGCCGCCCTTCCCTTGTTGCCTAAGTATTAACAATTTTATTTCACATTAGAGAGAAAGCAGCCGCAAGGGGTAAAGGAGGTATTCCAAGACGTATGGAGAGAGAGGGTGTGTAAGGGCTCATGATATACGAATGACATTAAAACCTTTAAGTGTTTACCCAGCTACTAAGTTAACTTGTATGACAACAATTTTATTACTTTTTATAAAAAGCTTTTAATTTTAACACAACAAAATAGAAGCTCCCAAGATTACAATGTTGCTTTCCTGGCAACTGTATAACATCACTCATGTTTGTTTTTGTAGGAATTGATGGAGCAACTACCGACAGAAATCCTGCTACTTATATTCAATAAACTCAACATCAATGATCTCATCAATTCCGCATCACATGTGTGTGAGAGATGGCGAAGGATCATAGCCCAAGATTCTGTGAGACAGGATAAAGTGACAGCTATTATCTCAGCATACGCTCAGAGCAGTAATCAACCAGAAAACCACAATAACCTCATAGTGAATAATGTCCTTGATAGGGATGACTTGGATCTCCTGAGACATTGCAAGACACTGCACATCTATCTGACAGCCAATTTTCAGACACCCTGCAACTTTCATTACTTCCCCACTCTATTTCATGCCTGTATGTTCCTCCAGACAAATACTTTGAAAGTGTCAGTTGCTACGAATAAAACCTGTTCTTACGTACCAACAAATATCTGTTTCGATTTTGAAATGGGGAGTATCATTGAGATCATTAACATGTACCCTGACCTTGAATATCTACACCTCGATATTCTGTTCATATCTAAGAAGGATGCAGTCCGGCTGACAGATATTCTACAAAAGAAGGAGTTCCTCAAATTTGTAGATATTAGCATGGCTATACCACTGTCCAATAGAATTCGATCTAGCAACGAACACATAGAACCTATGCAGTTGAATAAATTATTCTATTTCGCCAACATCGCAGCCAAAATCAATGCATCTTACATGTTACAGTTCCTGTTTAATGAGAATGTGGAAGATGTGCAGAATAGTGACAGTGACTATGATGCAGGAATTCCTAATTTGGGATTTGTTTGATCGACCTGTACAATATCAAATTAAAGGTCTTTTTACCAGGAACACGAAAGTGGGAGTGCAAATTTTGTCCAGAAAACCAAAAAGCAAAAAAAAAAAAATAATAATAATAATAATAATAATAATATTAATAAAATAAAATTTAAAAAAAAAATAGTTTTTGGGGGATTTTTTTTTCACACTTTCTCACACAAAACAAATGAGCTCTGATCTTGAAATTTGTCGCGACGACCTATGAACTCAAAGCGAGAAAGTTATAGGTACTGATTTTCTTTAACCACAATCGAATAAACTACGGGCTAAAAAATTCCCGGAGGGACGGGCCCAGCTTATTGTCTCTAAATAACACCCCACATCCTACCTGTAAAACCCCTCTTCATTCGTTCAATATTCCCTTGGAGGAGAGGGAAAAGGGTACAGTTTACTGTCTGAGCTGGAGATTTACCAGCTAAAGTTAACTCAACCAAAGCAGAAGACTGTTCAACTGTTGTTTCCTGATAAAATTCTGCAGATGTATGACTGTTTTGTAAATATTCAATTGCTCCAGTTCTAGTTTCACTTCACCAAGAGGAAACTCGCAAGTTTTAGGTATGCTCGTTATTTTCTAGAAGTCTAGGTTATGTTTGAGAATAATACTCCGGTTCAGATTTCTTATTTCTAACTCCACACGTATAACACTGAGATATTGTTTTAACCTATCACCGCTGGTTGTGCGGAAAAAAGTGTCTCGTGACACTTGTGAACTTAATAATAATCGGTATTGAATAGATTAAGGGCATTAAGACTCTAATGGTATACATCAAAAATAAATATGTATAGATTTGGATAACTAGCACAGCCTTATAAGAGAAAGATTATTATTATTTTTTTTTTAACATTTACATCTCTTTATTTCATAATATAATATAGATAGATAAATAACAAAATTTGAAAACATTATTATAGAAATAAGGAGACGTTACCCCTTGTCTAAACCTCAATACATAATGTATTGATGTCAAAGTTCAAAATATTATCTGAGAGCTATACCATTCTATAAAATTGGTAGTCACTACTAACACTTCTTTCTTCTTTGTATTTCAATTTTCTTCCCTCTTTTCTCTATTGCTAAAGTTTCATCAGAAAATTAACTGAATTAACTCTACCCAGGTAAAGAGTGACAATTGACAGTGTAGATATACTCGTATAAACCTACTGTGACTTGTGACAGCAAGGGTTAAATAGCAACGCGAGCTGATTCTGATTTCTCTATAGCTATACTCATATTCTGTATATTTTATTATTATCCCCCCCCCCCTAGTGACCTCTTTTTCTATATCCTGGATAAAATTTTCGCTTCGTAATGGCGTTTTCCTTTGAATTTTATTCGTGCATTGTCGAAAAAAAAGTACCTCTGTAGTTTGGAAAATTTAATATAAACCAAGTTTTATTCATTTTCAATCTGATTGAACTAATTCCTGTGAGCTTTTGTGAACAAACGATTTTCCCCCATTTCTCTTTGGAAAGTCGGTGGAAACCTAGATAGATAAAGGAAAAGTTATACAAGAGTTTTTTTAACTTTATTAACAAGATTTTTTTTAAAGTTAAAAAATATCGACCTACTTATGTCCCGATCCTGTGTTAAATTGTTAAAATAGCTACGATTGTTAAAAATAGCTACCTATATGAAACCTGAACTAAACAATACACATAGTAACTGGATCCTCAACTGTCTTTTAAATGTGTACTCCAATATTTATGTATTTCACTACTAAGAACTAAGATTTTTTCTGCTCTATTTCTGTTAACAGGTACCCTCACCAGAGGGAAAGTTCTCAGACCCATAACTCACGGCACCCTACATGGAACGAAATTAGATTTCAAAGTTTTTTTCGTACTCTCCTCTGTAGGAAAGAGCAATATTTTAAACGGTGCACAGGGACCTACAGTACAGTTGTAGCCCCCCAGGACCCCTCATTCACACCCCCTATTGTTAGCTTAGGAGAGTCTACCTTACAGCCCCACCCTGACACCTTACTACGCCATAAATTCAATTACAGGAGGAGAAAAACGCATTCAGAATAATTAACATTACATTTCGCCAAGGAAAAGAGAAAAATGAAGAAAATTGTTCAAACTTCGTTATTTCTTAATCTGTGAAAAATGCTATTTTCTTCCCCTTCCGACCTCACCCTGATGTGCCAGTCTACCACAGCACAACTTGATTCTTCTTACGCTCCTATTGTTTATTGAAGTTCTCTTCTCTTCCTTATTCCATTATTGGTTTTCCCAGGTTCAGATTTTATTATTAGAATAAATTACTTTTCACAACGTTTGAAAACACTATTGTAAATCTCTAAACTGTGAGAGAAAGGAAAAAATGCTTTCCGTTGAGACAATGGAAGAGAAAATACAAGGCAAATACTAGGAAAATAAAAAAAATAGAGCAAAGAACACAATGGTAACATAAAGTACAATATAGTGGGTACTTACACCTACACCACGAGAGAGAGAAAAAAAAAATACTGCTTCATGAAATAAGATCTCTAACTTTATATTAATTAGGTACAAGTTATAGTACTGCAGAACTTTTGTTTTCGAACTTCCACGACTGAAAAGAACTTTGAAAATGTTGGAATTTAGTAAAACAACATCCTTCAATGAATGAACCATTCACAAATAACTTTGACAAATCGAAGAAAACTTTAAAAAACAATTTATATTCCAATAAACAAATCCATTCAATGAGACTATATATATATGTATAATGTAAAGTGTTTGTTACTTCTCCTCCTGCGTTGGCATCTTGTGAAGATCAAGATCAGGTCCTTTTCCAAAGTTAGCTATTTTTTTTAAATACTTTTTGTTCATTTATTACAAATTAACAATCGCAGAAAATTAATAAATGAAATACTAATACATAATATTAGACAAAGAGAAACCATGTACCTACTTCGCGCATACGCCACTGAAATACACAGGAACACCTTTCTTCAATAACAATAATACACCATGTTAGACAAATAATATTGAAAGGGATCAAGGGATGGGACTCAAGGAAATATAAGTATGGGACGGGACGGTTCTACTTGTTTCTAATATATTTTATTTTTCACTTGTAAATACAAATAGCTCCCCGAGGTCCATTTTGATATTATACATTTAAATTGCGATGGGAGGTAAAAACATAGACGAGATAGTTGGATAGAAACAAAATAAATATGAGATGGATACTGAGCAGGGTACCATTTATGTGGGGGAACTGTGTCCTGTTTTCTGAGTATCCCTCCAAGAGGGACTGAAGATCTTCCTGTCTGGTAATAGAAGGTGTGTCCACACATAGTTGACGCCGTCAATCGACGAGGTGAAGAGGTGAATCTATGTTGTCGAGGCAGTGTACGGTTTCAGTTGACATCGATCGAGTCGATTGTCGGCGTCGACTATGACCCAGATTAATAACTATCCATCATTCTGTCTGAATTGAGGGAAATCCTTTCTCTTTTTCTCGGAGTCCCTCCCAAAGTCTCTATTTACCCAGTAATTTCATGCTATTTATTGATTTATTTATTTGGTGCTTTTCAACACAGGGCTGTTAAGCACAAGTCAAGTACATATACAAACAAGCATACATTAAAATACAAACAATATTAATAAAATAAAATAAGAAGAAAAAAGAGAAAGAAAAAAAAAATACAGCAAAAGTTATCTAAAAAAAAAAGTTATTTAAAATCATGTGGATATAAACGAAACCCAAATACAGCCCTGAGAAGGTTTTATCTTTAAAGACGAAGGGAAATGGGGAAAAACGAGTGAGGTAAATGGAGAGTTCACCTTATTATAGCGTTCTAAATAGATAAAGTGGATATGTTAAGGTATAGGTAGACACATCGGTAAGTGTCTACTAAGAGGTTGTGCCATATCCACTAAAAAAAGTTTGAATGGAGACGTCGCGTCGCGTCATTTCTTAGTGGATAAGTCACTTCCATTAGGAAAACTTCAAATTGAAAACCAAGAGTCAATGTCCAATCCCTTATAAGTAGCTCTCCCTATTTGACACTTAAAATAATAATTATGTAGATAATAGGCACTTTTAATTTATTAGCAAAATAACTAGCTTTTGAAAAGTATGATAACATAGGTATTTATGTAAATATTATTATGTATCTACCTATGTATGACATACGAGTATTATCATGCTTTAGCGTTATGATATCAACCGGTATACTCATGACAGGCATTTCGGCGACAGATATTAAAACGCATTCCCCTCTTTACACCTCCCAACGCATTCCCCTCTTTACACCTAGCCTTCTACTCTAGGTAAACTCTCGACTGTTACTGTAAGTATGAAATCATGTTATTCAAATTGACATGTGAACTAATGTGAAAACTCCATCATATTTTACGTGCTAGTAATTTCAAAAAAAAAAAAAAAAAAAAAAAAAATCAATTTTCCTCCTCTTCTATTTCCGCAATTTTTCTAGTCTTTATTTTCCTCCCCTGTTGTATGCTCCTCTCCTGATTTTTAGACTCCTCTTTTCTTCTAGTTCTTCGGTCTGCAAGGTCAAAAATAAGTAAGTACCTACTTAGATTCTTGTTTTCATTCTTCTCTCAACTTTTTTCTCCCTCGCTCTCCCTTCTTCTCTTCTCTTTCTCTCACCAACCTCGTTACTTTTCTTCACAATTTCTTCTAATCCTCTTTTAACTTTCCGCCCCCTTTCTTTGTTTTACTTTCTCTTTCATTTTCTTTCTCTCCCTTATCTTTTTGCTTTCTATTATTATTTCCCTTTGTTCTTCGGCACGAAATTAATTACCTACTGATTTTGCAAACATTTCTCGTACCCTCTAAGTTGGTGTGACGTTGGAAGTCAATTTTATTTTGCTCTCTGAGGTTATTCTCCTCTGGGAAATTGATACAGCGAGATTGTAACTGAGTCGACTATCCTTATAATTCTTTGTGCTTTGTCAAATAGGTCTTTGAACTTTGTTGTATATGTGTATCGAAACAATCGTTGATCTATAATAATTTATTGTTGAAACCAGAGTTTTTTTCGTCACATTTGTTATTACTTTTTTTTCTCTTAAGCGCTTTAACAATGCTTATGGGCATGTCGTTCGCGCTGTGTCATTACATTAAAGTAAAGTTTAAACGTCCAAAACTTTACCTTGAACTTTTGATTGTCACTTCAATTGCAGAAGTGCAAGTAACATAGGGGTTTTAATAATAGTTCCCTTGTGAGGACAAACAATGTGGTATATTAGACAAGTTAAGATCGGCTAAGAGCTAAAAATAAACCAAAGTAAAGATGAGAGGAAATTCAAGGGTAAGAAGACACCGCAATTCGTCTCCTCTACCCTCATCCCAGGGCGATATTTAGGGGGCCTAGGTGGCCCGGGCCTCCTCTCTAACTCCTTTTCCCCTATAACCCATTGTTTGAATTCTTGCCCCTCCTTCCTCGCTGAAATCCTGGCTACGAGCCTGCCTCATCCTACTTTAATCCACCCCCTATCCATGCCCTTGTGAACAAAGTTATTAAATATTTAAAACACGTATGCCTCGTGATCCGAGGACTTAACTACTCATGTTGAAGCTGCTAAAGAAACTATTATCACATTCTTGAAAGTTTTCCTTACACGCGTAATCTTCTGATACCCCGGCTCCCAGCTTGTTGTGTTTTCTTGCTAAATTGGATGGCATATTGCCGATGACGTGTATTATTTAAGTTACGAAGCGTGTTAGAATGAACTTCGTTCTTCAGTCAGGAATGTTTTACTAATTTTGTGGTGTTCTCGCGGTAAAATGGCAGATTGTACTTATTTGTACTCTGGTTTTACAAGCATGCGGATTTCTAGGTAACCTAGGTACGCGTGCAGCGTAACGTGGCTGAACCCCACTGAAGATTTTGTAGAAGGTGAGCTTTTCATATACATACTCGTATGTACGTACAGACATATAACAAATTAGACTTACTTCATCATGGGCACTCGTTGCTTGAAGTTGAAAGCCCAGAAGTATCGCTTTACTTTTAATCCGCCCAGAAGAAATACGTAAGCAAAATTTAACACTGGGAGACCCAGAATACTAGAAGTAAAACCATACGCACGTCGCACATGAAGAAGCATTTCAGAATAAGCTGAAAAAAGGTAGTTCCGTGATTGATCGTGAGGGCATAAAAGTATGAAAGCAACTCCACGAGAAGATAAGATACAGTATGATAAAAATATAATGCCCATGTTTCAGGAATAAAAGAAAAGATAGGTAATGTATAAAGATAAGAAAGGAGGGAGAAAAGAAATAAAGAACTCCAGAAAGTATTGTTTAGTATGGAGGAGCAGAGCGAGATAGGGCGCTGTGCTGGCAGGCATTCTAAATGGAAGTAATAAAACGAAAGGTGTTGGAGATAATATTCAAAGAGAAAGAAACTATTTGGAAATTATTTAAATGCCATAAAATATTATGAGACTGGATGAGTGAAAGAAAGCACTTAAAAATGTTCTTCTGGAGGAAGAAAAAGTTCGTGTTTCCATTCCTAAGACACAGCACGAGGGAAAAATGTGCGGAATTCAAAGAAAATACAATAAAAAGTTATATCGCACAACTAGATAAGAAATACAATGAGTGCCTGCGAAGATATTGAATTTATGAAATTTGAATACAAATTGACGTTTTGAATTCTTAGTCAATGTCATTAATAGGTTTCTTTGTTTCTGTTCTTGGAGCATTCTGTATAGGAAGTTTATTTAGAAAATGGCACCACAAGAAGCATCAAATACAATTCTACAGAGAGATATATTCTTTTGAAGGATTAAATCAACAAGAGTAACTACAACTACCTAGAAATTTTAGTTTTGTGTAGTTAAATATAGGTATCTGTTTATTTGAGCCTTGCACATGTTCGACATTTTCATGTTGATTCTCTTTGACTACTTCTCCATGATGTCTGTATATTTGTGCTCAATATTCGTTAAAACAGCTTAAATTATTCAACAGGGAA
Source organism: Diaphorina citri (assembly GCF_000475195.1). NCBI lineage: Eukaryota > Metazoa > Arthropoda > Insecta > Hemiptera > Psyllidae > Diaphorina > Diaphorina citri. The sequence continues at coordinate 246,079 of NW_007377720.1, forward strand.
ATGCTGTACTACCTATGAGTACATAATAATAATTATGTATAAACCTACATTTCTTATCAATCAGTGACGGATAAATCCAAAATATGGTTTTACAAAAAGTTTCAAAGGCAGTCGTATGAAGCATGAAGCATCCAGTCTTTTTTGCCTGCACACAGCCTCTTTTTTCGTTATAGTGCATGTATTCTACTTTAGTATACAATCCCGAAAAAGAAGAAGACGTAAAAGAAGGCAAATATGGTCAAATTAATTTCTTTTACTGCACCCTGCACCTTTTAACAATTTTATTTGGTATCTTATTCCTCCATACTCTCCTATCCAAACCCTTCTCCAAGCCAGCCTAGTTAGCTTAGTTGGTAGTGCCTCTGCCTTGTAAGCGCTAGGTCGCGGGTTCGATTCCCGCCCGGGGCGGATTTTATCCTGATGGGATAATGTTCGTTCTCGGAACGGCGATCAACAAAACCAGTAAAAATGTTTGCTTTTATCGGAATGTGAAGAAGAACGATCGTGTGTAACTTAAGTAAGGCAAATGCAGTGTTCTCTGCACCCTGGGCACTGGTGCAAACTATACATTTTGAAATTTGGGAAATGTCCGGGTTTTCGATGGAATGTCCGGGTTTTTGGAACCAAATGTCCTACTTTTTAAAAATTTGATCTGGAACCCTACCTCCACAGGACCTCCAAGGAATCAATGGAGACCAAAAAGACTGTGGGCTCATTCCGAGAAAGAGACCTCCACAGGACCTCCAAGGAATCAATGAAGACCAAAAAGACTGTGGGCTCATTCCGAGAAAGAGACCTCCACAGGACCTCCAAGGAATCAATGGAGACCAAAAAGACTGTGGGCTCATTCCGAGAAAGAGACCTCCACAGGACCTCCAAGGAATCAATGGAGACCAAAAAGACTGTGGGCTCATTCCGAGAAAGAGACCTCCACATAGGGTTTCCAGACGTCCGGGTTTTCCCGGACATGTCCGGGTTTTTACATGTTTGTCCGGCGTCCGGGGGGATTTTTGAAAATTTGGGAAATGTCCGGGTTTTTGATGAGAAGACTCCAATAATATTAAAAAAGCGTTTTTCATTCTTTTGAGAAAAGATTTTTAAAAAAAGATCAATTCGTCATGTGTATTTTACATGACTAATGATTGTCTTTACATTATGGACATTCGTATTCATGAAA
>NW_007377721.1:0-8043 GCF_000475195.1 Diaphorina citri
CTCCAGTTCTTAGAATCAAAATGAAGACTACCTATCAGAGCATGAAGCCCGCCACCTCCTACTTGGGCAAAGTTATCAACGCCCTCGGCATTCAGGCGGCCCGCAACAAATTCAAGGTCAAACGTGGCCTTGTCGGCATTTCCCAACTGGCCTCCGGCCTTAAGGCGTTAAGAAGCAAAGCGGAGGCCAACCAATTCAAGGAATCGGTCAACTATCTGTTGGATAAAGGATTGGTGAAACTCGTCCTGCCAGAGGTTGTGAAGAGGAGCTTCCAGGAGGTTGGACTTGGTGGGAAGCAGCTCTGTTGCTGCAACCCTTGCTGTGACCCGTGCTGTCGGCCCCGGCTTAGTGTAGGCGTGGTCTATGGCGATGATGGCCTCCCTGTGAACCAGTTGTGCGGCCCGTGTGGTTGTGGACCGTGCGGCAATGGTTGTGGTGACTGCTGTGGTAATTGTAGGCCGCGGCTCAGCATTGGTGTAGTGTACCCCAATGAGGTGACCCAGTTGAACCAGGGGCTGAATCAGTATCAGGCGGGGCTTAATCAGTTGTGTGGGTGTGGCTCGTGCTGTTCAACATGCAGGCCAAGGCTGAGTGTGGGCGTGGTTTATCCAAGCGAATCTTTGGCGTGAGCCTCCCAGATTGTATTGTATTTTAATTTTCAACTGTTTGGTTTTATGAATAAAAAGAATCGTTTTAAATTACATGCAGTTTTCTTCTCCTTTCACTATTTAGAGCTCGCTAGATTATGAAGTAAGTACAGGGAAACGACGCTGCATGCATCCTAGGGTCTAACGGAGAGGAGAAATTTTAGCGAATTTTCTTATTTTTAAAGAAATAAAATTTATTTTATTTTTAAAGAAATATTTAATATCACCTTCTTTGCATTTAATACGAGTACTACTTACTTACATAACATCAGTTTGCCTGTCTCTGAACAAACGAAGACTTTTTCTACGTTTCCCTTCGCCAAATAACAATTAGTAATTAGGTACGTGGGGAAGAATAAAGTGCAAAAGTATTTTACAAGCACCGGTCTCCTGGCCTGTATATCTCTGTCTCTACAACAATAAAACTTATTTGTTCGTGCTCTCTTACACTCATTACGTCAAGGAGGAAGAGGAAGAGAAAGAGGAGGACAAGAAGGAAGAGGAAAAGGAGAAGCAGGAGTAAAAGGAGGAGGAAGAGAAGGAGAAGGAAAAGGAAGAGGAGAATGGGGAGGAGGAACATGAAGAAGAAAAAGAGGATGAGAAGTAAATGAATAAAGGCTAGGGTGGAAAACTAGAAAAGACAATAGGAAAGGAAGGAGAAGAAGAGAAAGAAGCAAAGAAGAACAAAAAGTGGCAGGAGAAGAAGCAGAGTCAGAAGAGGAGGAGGAAAGGGAGAAAAGGTAAAAAAAATATGTTTGTACACAATTAGAACCCTCCTCCCCCCACCACCACAGTCCTCCGTTCTCACAATAAAGACTATGAGAGGAAGGTTGAGAGGCTAATAGAGGGGAGGGAGAGAAGAGAAAGGGAGGGAGCGAGGAGAGGGCAGGAAGAAAAAAAGAACAATGCAGTGGAATTACTTCCCATAACTTAATGAGGGTGCAAAGTTTGTGCTATAAATAATTAAAAAATCTCGTATTTGTCCAACAGGGACTGTTTTTAGGAGGTCAGTGAGGGGAAGGGTGCTACTGTACTACAGGGGTGGTATTCATGAAATAGAATAACCCATGTTTATAATGCCAAAACGTAGTTGGAATAGACTAAGGAAATAGGTAAACTGCTGAGAGGAAAAAGTGTAAAAGGGTGTTTCTCCGACTTTTTCTGATATGGTTTTCTTCTGCAAAATTGTATTTCACGAATGCTACACTTACTGTAGTTTCTTAGGTGCAGTGATAAAGAGATCATACATATTTGACCCTTCAAGAACCCCATTTGTCCATTGCTAATAGACAGATACCCACGTTCAAAATGTATTTATAGCCGGGTCCTATAATCTCATGTTATCCTCTGAACAGTCTCAGAGGTTAACAGACACCTTAGGTCCCTAAGTAGGGTTGCCAACTTTTTTTTCGGCATATACGGTACAAACTAGCAAAATGGTGAAAAAATACGGATTTCCCGATTTTTACCCGGAACAAAGGCATGCACCCCCCCCCCCCTCCCCAAACAAAAAAAACTATTTTGCATCAAATAAAAAAAAAGAACAAACATCCTTGTACTTACCTATCCTTGGGTAAAACTGCTTCACCTTCACCCAAGGATAGGTACCTACTAAATTACTAATAATCCGTTTTTGAATCCGTGTTACTGAAAATCACATGCTAAAAGGCTGAAAAAATACCTACTTGACTCGCGGGTTTTTGTGTTTTTCGTACGTACCTACCTATCTATCTTTTTAAACTTTTTTTTGTAATTTTTTCTGTTTATTACTTAGTCAGTTCCCGTATTTTCCATAGATTTGGAAAAAACCGGAACAAAGGTGTGTTCCGGCGGAACATTTGATTTTTGACAAAAATACGGATTGTTCCGGGAAATAACGTACGGTTGGCAACCCTATCCCTAAGTAAACCAGTGACTCCGTCCCTGGTAAATAATGAAAAGGATAATAATATCTAAAAGTTTTTAAATAATAAATAAGAGTGCCGAGGAATAAAATATTCTGTACAACAAACATAGCGAATCATGAAATAACAACAATAGCGAGAGAAACAAAACAACATTACCTTTTTTTACCTTGAACGGGGGAATTCTTTAGGCCTTTTCATACATTTTTCCCTTTTTCCTTTCTATTATTCTGTTCCCTGTACTTTCATATTTTTCCCTTCTCTTCAAGACCTACTTAGATTTGGATTGAGGGATCTACTTTGGAGTGAACATTTCAGGGAGCTTCTGTAGTCTCCAAAGAGCTTTTAGTTTAGTTTTATGATAGCTGATTGAGCAGGGATTTTGCTCTGTTCTTGTTTAAACTTCAGGGAAGGAGACAAGAGATTTTTGTAATCTTCCTTGTGCTGTCGTACCTCACTAGTCCGCTGTTCAAAGATGGACTCGGATTTTTTTTTTTTTTTTCCCAATTACAACTATCTCAACAATTTCACTGACTATAATATGGCATTATAAGTTCTAAGTCTTTCCTCTATCAAAATGGCAAATTTGATTGAATTTTTACGCTTTTTTATCTGCACATACGAGAACATAATTTTGGGAGAGTAAATTGAAGAGGAGAGAAGAGGGCTTGGTACAAACATGTCATTACATGGTATTGTCAAAGGGAGAAGATTGGAAAGGGACAAAATTTCATCGGAAAATCTATTACTCTGGACAAAATATCAGAGGTTTTCTATTTATAAAAGACGTGGGAGTGGAATCTGATGAAATATTAATCCCATTTTCTACATACATATTCTCTTAGGGGATTCGAGTTATTCACAGGTGGAATCAACGCCTCCAACATACATCCCCTAAAGGATAAAGGAAACTCCTTGTGACGATGATTCCAGAGTGACCCCAGTTTGAGTACCCCTCTGTCCTTGTTGAATAATTTAGAGCTAAAGCTACTTATAGTACCTACATTGGTACCTACATTCGTATACTTACCAATAGGTTACATTGGTTACATAGGATATCAGAGTTCCTATTTCCTATGCAAGTATTACATTTTATTGAACGTTATACCTACGAGATAGGTAGGAATATCTTTTCTGCTTTCAGCATTTCATATTTTGCACAGCTGTTCAGGTAGGTACCTAGGTAGCTATCTAAAATGCCAACGTATAGGTAATTTATCCAGATGGTAATTTTATTTCACATACGGACCTACAAAAAAAAAAGGAAAAAAAAATTGTGTTTGTCACTGTTTGTGTAAAAAAAAATCCACCTACCTACTCATGCATAATGGAAAGTGGGAAAAAAATAAAGTTCAAAACAAAAACAAAACAAAAACTAAAACATACTCACAGGCAATTAAAAAAATGTAATGATAGTAAATTTCAGACCGCCATCTGTGATGTTGGTTAGGTCCTTTTTTTTCAACATGACAATGACCACAACTCCATATGATGAGTCATATTTCAGTGTCATGTTTCCTCCACCCGTTTGGATATCTTTTCTCTTCTAGTCCTCACATCGAGAATAGTATCGTCAGGTTCACCACAATGCTGACAGAGCCCATCCTCTCTCACGAGAGTGAGTATCCGTTTCCTGTAGTCCCCACAGTCCTGAAATTGGCCGGTCAGGGTACGAGTGATTCAGCCGATACACACACACACACACACACACACACACACACACACACACACACACACACACACACACACACACACACACACACACACACACACACACACACACACACACACACACACACACACACACACACACACACACACACACACACACACACACACACACACACACACACACACACACACACACACACACACACACACACACACACACACACACACACACACACACACACACACACACACACACACACACACACACACACACACACACACACACACACACACACACACACACACACACACACACACACACACACACACACCACACACACACACCACACACACACACCACACACGGTCGCGCTACGCGCTCCCTGACATGTCTCACAGAGCAGCATAACAGGCATAACTTCGAACCGCCGCCATTTTGAATCAGGTTTGAATGTGAAAATTTCAAGTAGCCTATGTCACCCGGAGTACTTTTCTTAACAACCACAAAAAATTTCATCAAAATCGGTTGAGCCGTTTTCTCGTGAAAAGAGGACAAAAACGGGTCTATTAGGCCATTTTCTTCCCTTTTTGACCCGCCGCCATTTTGAATCAGGATGGAATGTGAAAATTTCAAGTAGCCTATGTCGCCTGGAGTACTTTTCTTAACAACCACAAAAAATTTCATCAAAATCGGTTGAGCCGTTTTCTCGTGAAAAGAGGACAAAAACGGGTGTATTAGGCTATTTTCTTCACGTTTTTGAACCGCCGCCATTTTGAATCAGGATGTAATGTGAAAATTTCAAGTAGCCTATGTCACCCGGAGTTCTTTTCTTAACAACCACAAAAAATTTCATCAAAATCGGTTGAGCCGTTTTCTCGTGAAAAGAGGACAAAAACGGGTGTATTAGGCTATTTTCTTCACGTTTTTGAACCGCCGCCATTTTGAATCAGGATGGAATGTGAAAATTTCAAGTAGTCTATGTCACCCGGAGTACTTTTCTTAACAACTACAAAAAATTTCATCAAAATCGGTCGAGCCGTTTTCTCGTGAAAAGAGGACAACCAAAGGTCTATTTAGCGTAACAGACAGACATACACACATACAGACAGACAGACAGACAGACAGACAGAAATTTTTCTAATGTGATTTTTGGAATCGTGGATGCATAAGGAGTAAGAATAACTAAAAATTTCACGATTCTAAGCAATGTACAGACAAATCTACAATTTTATTTATATAGATAGGTGTAAAGGTGCGTCTAAAAAGTAGACAATAAACAAATAATGTCATGTCCTTGGAATTTTTTGGGTAATAGAAACCTCAGGTACCTACTTCTCATAGTCTCTTAGGAACGAACCCCCATCCCAACTTGGGAAGGAGACACAAGACAAGATAGCTACCTACCATAGGTAAGTAAGTAGAACAATATATTGAACACCTACACTAGGAAGTAGTAGTTACTTCTACATGAACAATCCCTCGGGAGATGTCCCCTCCCTTCCTCCAATCGGAAGACAGAAGCATCTGTCTTACAAACGGACAGCATTAACTAGAAGAGAACCATCCATAAGGCAATTCCCCTTTCCCCTTATGGATGGTTGTATTCTGCTTAATGTTGTCCAAAATCCAAATGTATACCTATTAGATGCTCAACGAAAGATATGCAATTATGTATAGTATACCTAAGCCAATGCTGGAGCTTTCTATGTTTGCACTTCCCAGCAATCCAAATGTATGATACCTATTAGATGCTCAACGAAAGATATGCAATTATGTATAGTATACCTAAGCCAATGCTGGAGCTTTCTATGTTTGCACTTCCCAGATGTCAACAAAGGTCCAAAGGTCATCCCATCCTTCCTTCTACTGACCCCTCTAACAGTCTCTTCCCTTAGTCCCTTCCTTCCTGGATATAAACAAAGCAATATGAATTCCTGTCTTGCAAAACCAGTACCACATGCCCCGGCACTCGACACATGAGCCTATCAAAACCTTAGAGCCTAGGACAGGAAACATATCAATATAAATTTCCTCTCAGCTCCCTGTGCAGATAAAGGAGGCCTTTCAGTCCCTCAGGATGTTAGTGGATTTCTCTCCAACAGGATGGTAATAAAGGAAGTGGGTTCTTTTTTTTTTTTTCTTCAAGAAGTTTGATTACAGGGAATTGTAACAACGGAGGGAGGTCTTATCGCCCCGTAGTCGAGAGGAGAATGAGGACAGGATAGGAGAAAGCCAGCCATTCCGAGAACGAACCCGGCCTTTCAGTCCCTCAGGATGTTAGTGGATTTCTCTCCAACAGGATGGTAATAAAGGAAGTGGGTTCTTTTTTTTCTTTTTTTCTTCTTCTTCTTCTTCTTCTTCAAGAATTTTGATTACAGGGAATCGTAACAACGGAGGGAGGTCTTATCGCCCCGTAGTCGAGAGGAGAATGAGGACAGGATAGGAGAAAGCCAGCCATTCCGAGAACGAACCTTATCTGTTTAGAATAAGTTTCGCCCCGGATGGGAATCGAATCCGGGACCTAGCGCTTACAAAGCAGACGAGCTACCCTCCAAGCTAACTAAGCTGGCAAGTTCGCTCTTAATATTCTGTGTACCCCTATAATTTTGCTCTGAATATTCCGTTTCCTTATCCCTGTTTCTCACGTCACAAATTAGGGACACCAAGGAGTGAAAGGGGATAAATTTAAAATTCTGCTCACGTTTCCAGAGAGGCTTTCTCCGTTTTCCATCATTCCTTAACCCGTGGAATCCCTCTGATCCAATGATGAAAACTTGGAATTATATTTGAATACCTCTTCTATTTCTAGTACATCAGTCAGTTAGCTGTAGAACTCACTGAAAAAAAAGACCATTACAGGACCATAAAACACCAAATGGGCTACACAATTTACACTAAATTTCTTCTAAGCCTTGAAACCTTTTTTTGCTCCATTTCATCAGAATGTCACAGGTTGTTCGAGATTTACTAAGGCTGAACTAACTACAGGTCTCAAAATGGGCACAAAGGATAAAGGGGGTTAAATTTTTGCTGTAACGTCAACTCAAGGATCAAAATAATAGGAACATGATATTAAGTTGTAAACTTTATGTGTACAACGTACAGGCTAAATTATAGGTGAATAGGTATACTCGTATGTATTTAGTATGATAGGTGGATATGTTTATTATTAGTATTGATATTCATCATGTATCTTCTCAAATTTTATGGTTAAGGCTGAGTGCAACCCGGTTCCACGTTGACCAATCACAGGTACAGATATCAACCTTGTAAATGAACGCAAATGTGATTCGCTGACAAATAGATATGACTATTTATTGGCTTCGGGCGATAAAATTACCTTCTTGTGTACAACAAACTGTAGAAAGGAATTTTATCCTTTTATGCTTGGCACATTGCATAATCAAACAGTTAGCAGGCATTCATACAAATTTTTCTATCTTGTATTGCAACCGCTTTTCTCTCGTAAATCCGATAAGTAATATTGATAACCTGTACCTGTACCTACTGTAAATTACCAATCAAAACCCCGGCTGGTATTGAACCCTCACCATCCTGTTTACCAGACGAACATCTTGACCACAAAGCCACCCAGACAGATTCTAATGACATTTAAAATTTCCCCAACCTATTCAACTTATCAGGGTGTACAGTTTATTCAAAGGTCAAAGTTTACGTAACAAATAAAAATGTTTTCCAAGCGTAATGACATCATTCAGCAATTGGAGCATCCTGCTGACTGAGATTCCTCTTAATTTTGCTGACGTAAATTGTTGTCCGTTGCAAGTGCAAAGTTGCACTGAGTAACTTATTCTTGCTT
>NW_007377721.1:8560-60287 GCF_000475195.1 Diaphorina citri
TATACACGGTGTTACGCAGAGCTGAGCCAGCTGACGGTTAGAGCTGAGCCAATGCAGCCAGTGTGATAAGGGCTTGAGCCCCCTCCTTTTTTTTCTCCCCACTTTTATCTCCCCTCTTTTTTATAATCTTCCTCTCTTACCTCCCCTCTTTGCAATGATCTTCCTCTCTTCTCTATAATCTACCTCTCTTACCTCCCATTTCTCTTATAATCTTCCACTCCTCTTAACTATAATCTTCCTATCTTATCTATCCTTCTTTCTCTCCTTCCTTTCTTTCCTTTTCTTCTTGCATCTCCTCTCTCCTTGTTTTCTTTGCTCTCTGTCACTTCTCTATAAGTTTTTCATCTTATCTCTCACTCTTCTTCTCCTCCTCTGTACCCAGCTTTCCCTCTGTTTCCACGCTTTCTTCTTAACCTCTTCTTCTTCTTCTTCAGTATCCTTTCCACCCCTCTTTTGTTTTCCGCATTCCCCTCCTTTTCCTTTCATTTGTATTGTCTTCCTCCCACTCTCTCCTGTTTTCTCATCTCCCGTCCTCTTCTCCTTTTGTCTCTTTAGGAAGACTCTTATCTTTCCCTCTTGTCTTTGTGTCTATTCCATAAACCATACAATAACAGTTACCTATTCTTCTAATCCTACTATTAACGATGCCGATGGGATGAACGGTTGAGCACACTCAAAAGCTTCAAGAGGATGAGGAGGAGAAGAGGAGGAGGTGGAGGAGGAAGAGGAGAAGCATCAACAGCTGCTATCGCTGTTGCTGAAAGTAGTATGTCACCAGCTTACAAGTAAAACTGGAAGTGGCCACTAACTCCAAGCTGAAATTTTATTCCAGTCACTCGATTGGCCATTTCAGTTCGTGATAGTCATTCCCATTTTAACATCAGTCTAACATCAGTCAAATTTCTTCTCTTCTGAAAGATATTCTGAATTTTCTAGATTTATTTTAACATTTTAAAGAACTCTCCTTGTGTGTAAAATTTTAAACTCAACGGAGAATTCAACTCTCTTTCGAACTCTTCAACGAGGTATTTCTTCCGTTTTCCTATTCCTCCAGTTCTTAGAATCAAAATGAAGACTACCTATCAGAGCATGAAGCCCGCCACCTCCTACTTGGGCAAAGTTATCAACGCCCTCGGAGTATTCCTTCTGTTTTCCTATTACTCCAGTTCTTAGAATCAAAATGAAGACTACCTATCAGAGCATGAAGCCCGCCACCTCCTACTTGGGCAAAGTTATCAACGCCCTCGGAGTCCGTCCTTCCTTTATTATTACAATAGTAATAAAAAGGTATAAGGGACGGACTATTGTATTCGCTCAACTATCTGCTGGATAAAGGATTGGTGAAACTTGTCCTGCCAGAGGTTGTGAAGAGGAGCTTCCAGGAGGTTGGACTTGGTGGGAAGCAGCTCTGTTGCTGCAACCCTTGCTGTGAAGATCTTGGATAAAGGATTGGTGAAACTCGTCCTGCCAGAGGTTGTGAAGAGGAGCTTCCAGGAGGTTGGACTTGGTGGGAAGCAGCTCTGTTGCTGCAACCCTTGCTGTGACCCGTGCTGTCGGCCCCGGCTTAGTGTAGGCGTGGTCTATGGCGATGATGGCCTCCCTGTGAACCAGTTGTGCGGCCCGTGTGGTTGTGGACCGTGCGGCAATGGTTGTGGTGACTGCTGTGGTAATTGTAGGCCGCGGCTCAGCATTGGTGTAGTGTACCCCAATGAGGTGACCCAGTTGAACCAGGGGCTGAATCAGTATCAGGCGGGGCTTAATCAGTTGTGTGGGTGTGGCTCGTGCTGTTCAACATGCAGGCCAAGGCTGAGTGTGGGCGTGGTTTATCCAAGCGAATCTTTGGCGTGAGCCTCCCAGATTGTATTGTATTTTAATTTTCAACTGTTTGGTTTTATATTTTGCTCTGAATATTCCGTTTCCTTATCCCTGTTTCTCACGTCACAAATCAGGGACACCAAGGAGTGAAAGGGGATAAATTTAAAATTCTGCTCACGTTTCCAGAGAGGCTTTCTCCGTTTTCCATCATTCCTTAACCCTTGGAATCCCTCTGATCCAATGATGAAAACTTGGAATTATATTTGAATACCTCTTCTATTTCTAGTACATCAGTCAGTTAGCTGTAGAACTCACTGAAAAAAAAGACCATTACAGGACCATAAAACACCAAATGGGCTACACAATTTACACTAAATTTCTTCTAAGCCTTGAAACCTTTTTTTGCTCCATTTCATCAGAATGTCACAGGTTGTTCGAGATTTACTAAGGCTGAACTAACTACAGGTCTCAAAATGGGCACAAAGGATAAAGGGGGTTAAATTTTTGCTGTAACGTCAACTCAAGGATCAAAATAATAGGAACATGATATTAAGTTGTAAACTTTATGTGTACAACGTACAGGCTAAATTATAGGTGAATAGGTATACTCGTATGTATTTAGTATGATAGGTGGATATGTTTATTATTAGTATTGATATTCATCATGTATCTTCTCAAATTTTATGGTTAAGGCTGAGTGCAACCCGGTTCCACGTTGACCAATCACAGGTACAGATATCAACCTTGTAAATGAACGCAAATGTGATTCGCTGACAAATAGATATGACTATTTATTGGCTTCGGGCGATAAAATTACCTTCTTGTGTACAACAAACTGTAGAAAGGATTTTTTTCATTTCATGCTTGGCACATTGCATAATCAAACAGTTAGCAGGCATTCATACAAATTTTTCTATCTTGTATTGCAACCGCTTTTCTCTCGTAAATCCGATAAGTAATATTGATAACCTGTACCTGTACCTACTGTAAATTACCAATCAAAACCCCGGCTGGTATTGAACCCTCACCATCCTGTTTACCAGACGAACATCTTGACCACAAAGCCACCCAGACAGATTCTAATGACATTTAAAATTTCCCCAACCTATTCAACTTATCAGGGTGTACAGTTTATTCAAAGGTCAAAGTTTACGTAACAAATAAAAATGTTTTCCAAGCGTAATGACATCATTCAGCAATTGGAGCATCCTGCTGACTGAGATTCCTCTTAATTTTGCTGACGTAATTCGTTCTTATTCAATGAGTCACGTTGAAACGTAACGTTGCCTTGTTACATGACCTGGTGACATAGTGGTCAAGCCGGTTGACTGGTAAATAGGAGGGCTTGGGTTCAATCTCTCTCTCTCTCTTTCTTTCTCTCTCTCTCTCTTTTTATCTCACCCATCTACCACTCCATTAAAATGTAAATTGTAGCAATTTCGTTTAAACCAAGACAGAGAAAGAGAAAAAAAAAGAAGACCTGGTAAACAGGAGGGCTTGGGTTCAATCTCTCTCTCTCTCTCTCTCTCTCTCTCTCTCTCTCTCTCTTTCTTTATCTCACCCATCTACCACTCCATTAAAATGTAAATTGTAGCAATTTCGTTTAAACCAAGACAGAGAAAGAGAAAAAAAAGAAGAAAGAAAGAGATAATAAGATGGAAAAGGGAAAAGTATACTTCTATAGAAGGAGAAAGAGAGGGAGGGAAGGAGAGAGGGAGAAAGAGAGGGAGAGAGAAAGAGGGAGGGAGGGAGAGAGAGAGAGAGAGGGGGAGAGAGAGAGAGAGAGAACGTATCTTTCGAGTTTGACCAAAGGAAAATAAGACAAGCGAAAAGGAAAAGAAAACAGTTTCGAAAACACATCAGATGAACAAAAACAAATACAATTTTCTCAAGAAATATTTGCACAGGAGAAAGTCCAACGTTGATAATCCTTACCCCTCCTTTTTTTTCTCCCCACTTTTATCTCCCCTCTTTTTTATAATCTTCCTCTCTTACCTCCCCTCTTTGCAATGATCTTCCTCTCTTCTCTATAATCTACCTCTCTTACCTCCCATTTCTCTTATAATCTTCCACTCCTCTTAACTATAATCTTCCTATCTTATCTATCCTTCTTTCTCTCCTTCCTTTCTTTCCTTTTCTTCTTGCATCTCCTCTCTCCTTGTTTTCTTTGCTCTCTGTCACTTCTCTATAAGTTTTTCATCTTATCTCTCACTCTTCTTCTCCTCCTCTGTACCCAGCTTTCCCTCTGTTTCCACGCTTTCTTCTTAACCTCTTCTTCTTCTTCTTCAGTATCCTTTCCACCCCTCTTTTGTTTTCCGCATTCCCCTCCTTTTCCTTTCATTTGTATTGTCTTCCTCCCACTCTCTCCTGTTTTCTCATCTCCCGTCCTCTTCTCCTTTTGTCTCTTTAGGAAGACTCTTATCTTTCCCTCTTGTCTTTGTGTCTATTCCATAAACCATACAATAACAGTTACCTATTCTTCTAATCCTACTATTAACGATGCCGATGGGATGAACGGTTGAGCACACTCAAAAGCTTCAAGAGGATGAGGAGGAGAAGAGGAGGAGGTGGAGGAGGAAGAGGAGAAGCATCAACAGCTGCTATCGCTGTTGCTGAAAGTAGTATGTCACCAGCTTACAAGTAAAACTGGAAGTGGCCACTAACTCCAAGCTGAAATTTTATTCCAGTCACTCGATTGGCCATTTCAGTTCGTGATAGTCATTCCCATTTTAACATCAGTCTAACATCAGTCAAATTTCTTCTCTTCTGAAAGATATTCTGAATTTTCTAGATTTATTTTAACATTTTAAAGAACTCTCCTTGTGTGTAAAATTTTAAACTCAACGGAGAATTCAACTCTCTTTCGAACTCTTCAACGTAGTATTCCTATTCCTCCAGTTCTTAGAATCAAAATGAAGACTACCTATCAGAGCATGAAGCCCGCCACCTCCTACTTGGGCAAAGTTATCAACGCCCTCGGCATTCAAGCGGCCCGCAACAAATTCAAGGTCAAACGTGGCCTTGTCGGCATTTCCCAACTGGCCTCCGGCCTTAAGGCGTTAAGAAGCAAAGCGGAGGCCAACCAATTCAAGGAATCGGTCAACTATCTGTTGGATAAAGGATTGGTGAAACTCGTCCTGCCAGAGGTTGTGAAGAGGAGCTTCCAGGAGGTTGGACTTGGTGGGAAGCAGCTCTGTTGCTGCAACCCTTGCTGTGACCCGTGCTGTCGGCCCCGGCTTAGTGTAGGCGTGGTCTATGGCGATGATGGCCTCCCTGTGAACCAGTTGTGCGGCCCGTGTGGTTGTGGACCGTGCGGCAATGGTTGTGGTGACTGCTGTGGTAATTGTAGGCCGCGGCTCAGCATTGGTGTAGTGTACCCCAATGAGGTGACCCAGTTGAACCAGGGGCTGAATCAGTATCAGGCGGGGCTTAATCAGTTGTGTGGGTGTGGCTCGTGCTGTTCAACATGCAGGCCAAGGCTGAGTGTGGGCGTGGTTTATCCAAGCGAATCTTTGGCGTGAGCCTCCCAGATTGTATTGTATTTTAATTTTCAACTGTTTGGTTTTATGAATAAAAAGAATCGTTTTAAATTACATGCAGTTTTCTTCTCCTTTCACTATTTAGAGCTCGCTAGATTATGAAGTAAGTACAGGGAAACGACGCTGCATGCATCCTAGGGCCTCTAACGGAGGGGTGAAATTTTAGCGAATTTTATTATATTTAAAGATTTTTTTTGGCATTGGTTTGGCAGTTGGCACTAAGCCTCGACCATACAGCCAATTTAAAGAAATAAATATCACCTTCTTTGCATTTAATACTACTTACTTACATAACATCAGTTTGCCTGTCTCTGAACAAACGAAGACCTTTTTCTACGTTTCCCTTCGCCAAATAACAATTAGTAATTAGGTACGTGGTAAGTGCAAAAGTATTTTACAAGCACCGGTCTCCTGGCCTGTACAGGTACGTGGTGAAGAATTAATGTACAAAAGTATTTTACAAGCACCGGTCTCCTGGCCTGTATATCTCTGTCTCTACAACAATAAAACTTATTTGTTCGTGCTCTCTTACACTCATTACGTCAAGGAGGAAGAGGAAGAGAAAGAGGAGGACAAGAAGGAAGAGGAAAAGGAGAAGCAGGAGTAAAAGGAGGAGGAAGAGAAGGAGAAGGAAAAGGAAGAGGAGAATGGGGAGGAGGAACATGAAGAAGAAAAAGAGGATGAGAAGTAAATGAATAAGCCTCGACCATACAGCCAATTTAAAGAAGTAAATATCACCTTTTTTACATTTAATACTACTTACATAACATCTTTTTCTACGTTTCCCTTCGCCAAATAACAATTAGTAATTAGGTGCGTGGTGAAGAATAAAGTGCAAAAGTATTTTACAAGCACCGGTCTCCTGGCCTGTATACCTCTGTCTCTACAACAATAAAACTTATTTGTTCGTGCTCTCTTTATACTCATTACGTCAAGGAGGAAGAGGAGAAGGAGAAGTAGGAGTAAAAGGAGGAGGAGGAAGAGAAGGAGAAGGAAAAGGAAGAGGAGAATGGGGAGGAGGAACATGAAGAAGAAAAAGAGGATGAGAAGTAAATGAATAAAGGCTAGGGTGGAAAACTAGAAAAGACAATAGGAAAGGAAGGAGAAGAAGAGAAAGAAGCAAAGAAGAACAAAAAGTGGCAGGAGAAGAAGCAGAGTCAGAAGAGGAGGAGGAAAGGGAGAAAAGGTAAAAAAAATATGTTTGTACACAATTAGAACCCTCCTCCCCCCACCACCACAGTCCTCCGTTCTCACAATAAAGACTATGAGAGGAAGGTTGAGAGGCTAATAGAGGGGAGGGAGAGAAGAGAAAGGGAGGGAGCGAGGAGAGGGCAGGAAGAAAAAAAGAACAATGCAGTGGAATTACTTCCCATAACTTAATGAGGGTGCAAAGTTTGTGCTATAAATAATTAAAAAATCTCGTATTTGTCCAACAGGGACTGTTTTTAGGAGGTCAGTGAGGGGAAGGGTGCTACTGTACTACAGGGGTGGTATTCATGAAATAGAATAGAATAGCCCATGTTTATAATGCCAAAACGAGACTAAAATGTCCCTTTGTTCTAAACAAGTTTCTAAACAGTCTAAACAAGGTCTTAAGTGTTTGAAACAGAATAAGGTTATCGGTACAATACTAGAAGAAAATGTTGTGTTTCTCCCAAGACCTTTTCTCCTATAAAGGTTTTCTTCTGGTTAAATTGTATTTTGCATGAATGCCACTCTTATCTGAAAGGCTTTAGGCCCGAAGTGTCTTCGAGCATTCTCACAGGTTAACAGACACCTTAGGTCCCTAAGTAAACCAGTGACTCCGTCCCTGGTAAATAATGAAAAGGATAATAATATCTAAAAGTTTTTAAATAATAAATAAGAGTTATTTTAGACGAGGAATAAAATATTCTGTACAACAAACATAGCGAATCATGAAATAACAACAATAGCGAGAGAAACAAAACAACATTACCTTTTTTTACCTTGAACGGGGGAATTCTTTAGGCCTTTTCATACATTTTTCCCTTTTTCCTTTCTATTATTCTGTTCCCTGTACTTTCATATTTTTCCCTTCTCTTCAAGACCTACTTAGATTTGGATTGAGGGATCTACTTTGGAGTGAACATTTCAGGGAGCTTCTGTAGTCTCCAAAGAGCTTTTAGTTTAGTTTTATGATAGCTGATTGAGCAGGGATTTTGCTCTGTTCTTGTTTAAACTTCAGCTCACTTTCTCTCGCTCCCTCCATGTCTTTCTCTCCCTATCTCATTCTATCCCTCAATCAATCCCACCCTCCCTTACTCATTCCTCTTTTTCAAAATTCATGTAAAATTTGCATTTTCCATTTCGCGAAATTTTGACGTCACGTCAGGAACCAAGGCGCAATGGACACTAGTGAAATGAGTTTCATAGGATTTGAAGAATTTCAGAGAGAATATTATTGAGTCAAGCGATTTTCTTATATCCTTTCCCCTAATCCTTAATGATTTTATTCTGAATCTAAAAGGAAGTTATCTCATCCATCAGAGCTGAGTTACCTACATAAGGTTAGGTACATTTTCCCTATAATTTTTCTTCTGATCCCTATAATCTACATAAAAGGTAGTTTGCTATGTATTAGAAATGAGTTACCTGAGTAAGGTTAGGTACCTACATCAATCATTCTCACTCTATTTGCATATTAACAAGCTGGAAATCTTTTGTTTCATAATACCTTGTTGTATAGAGGTGGTATTCCATTGTAATCTTCCTTGTGCTGTCGTACCTCACTAGTCCGCTGTTCAAAGATGGACTCGGATTTTTTTTTTTTTTTTCCCAATTACAACTATCTCAACAATTTCACTGACTATAATATGGCATTATAAGTTCTAAGTCTTTCCTCTATCAAAATGGCAAATTTGATTGAATTTTTACGCTTTTTTATCTGCACATACGAGAACGTAATTTTGGGAGAGTAAATTGAAGAGGAGAGAAGAGGGCTTAGTACAAACATGTCATTATATGTTATTGTCAAAGGGAAAAGATTGGAAAGGGACAAAATTTCATCGGATCTATTACTCTGGACAAAATATCAGAGGTTTTCTATTTATAAAAGACGTGGGAGTGGAATCTGATGAAATATTAATCCCATTTCTCAAGATGTAGGTACATAATACCTATACCTACACTACACCCCCTACTAACTGATTTTCAGAGGTCCTGGAAAGGTACAAACTTCTGCGTCTTCTGCTCCATTTTCTTCATCGAACATATGTACCTACACACTACACTCCCTACTAACTGATTTTCAGAGGTCCTGGAAAGGTACAAACTTCTGCGTCTTCTGCTCCATTTTCTTCATCGAACATATGTACCTACATGCAAATTACAAAATTAAATAAAAGTATCTTGTAAACATTACTTTCTTTCCTATAGGTGAAGAAGGTAAAAAAGTTATAAAATATGTAGATAGAATTAGGTACATAGGTACCTAAGTCCTAATGTTTTAAAATTGAATAGATACAAGTGAGTATAAAAATATGATTTATATTTATTAAATTACACTATGCCTACCTTAAAAACAAAAGCAAAAAAATATAATTATACTAATATTATAAATACAAGATCTATTGAAACTAATGTTGGTAGGTACATAAATTACATAGGTATCTAAGTCTTTTTTTTAAATTGAATAGATACAAGTGAGTATAAAAATATGATTTATATTTATTAAATTACACTGTGCCTACCTTAAAAACAAAAGCAAAAAAATATAATTATACTAATATTATAAATACAAGATCTATTGAAACTAATGTTGGTAGGTACATAAATTTAATTGAAAAATAATTGACATTATTGAGATGAAAATTGGCACTATTATTATTGCCTATAGATATATTTTACAGATCTTTTTGGTATAGTAAAAACACTAGGAAAGTCACCAAGCCTGTGCGAAGGAAAAGATTAAGCTCTTTCAATTTAAAAAAAAAAAAAAAAAAAAAAAAGTTTATTAAACCATCTTTTTAAACTTTTTTTTGTAATTTTTTCTGTTTATTACTTAGTCAGTTCCCGTATTTTCCATAGATTTGGAAAAAACCGGAACAAAGGTGTGTTCCGGCGGAACATTTGATTTTTGGACAAAAATACGATTGTTCCGGGGAAATAACGTACGGTTGGCAACCCTATCCCTAAGTAAACCAGTGACTCCGTCCCTGGTAAATAATGAAAAGGATAATAATATCTAAAAGTTTTTAAATAATAAATAAGAGTGCCGAGGAATAAAATATTCTGTACAACAAACATAGCGAATCATGAAACAACAACAATAGCGAGAGAAACAAAACAACAATCCTTTTTTTACCTTGAACGGGGGAATTCTTTAGGCCTTTTCATACATTTTTCCCCTTTTCCTTTCTATTATTCTGTTCCCTGTACTTTCATATTTTTCCCTTCTCTTCAAGACCTACTTAGATTTGGATTGAGGGATCTACTTTGGAGTGAACATTTCAGCTTCTGTAGTCTCCAAAGAGCTTTTAGTTTAGTTTTATGATAGCTGATTGAGCAGGGATTTTGCTCTGTTCTTGTTTAAACTTCAGGGAAGGAGACAAGAGATTTGTAATCTTCCTTGTGCTATGGTACCTCACTAGTCCGCTGTTCAAAGATGGAATTTTTTTCCCCAATTACAACTATCTCAACAATTTCACTGACTATGATATGGCATTATAAGTTCTAAGTCTTTCCTCTATCAAAATGGCAAATTTGATTGAATTTTTACGCTTTTTTATCTGCACATACGAGAACATAATTTTGGGAGAGTAAATTGAAGAGGAGAGAAGAGGGCTTGGTACAAACATGTCATTACATGGTATTGTCAAAGGGAGAAGATTGGAAAGGGACAAAATTTCATCGGAAAATCTATTACTCTGGACAAAATATCAGAGGTTTTCTATTTATAAAAGACGTGGGAGTGGAATCTGATGAAATATTAATCCCATTTCTCAGAGGGAGAGAGATTAACAGGAAAAAAGAGATTATAACAAAGAGGAAGAGAGGGAGGGAAATGTGATAAGGCGGGAGAAGTGGAGATAGAGAGAGGAGAGCGAGGAGAGAGAAAGTACGTGGGAAAGAAATAAAGGGGAGAGAGAGGTTCATAATTAATAAATTAATACGTATATAAAATATCATTTTGCTTCTTCTTTCTTTCCAAGTATGGATTCAGTAGCAATCAATTGTACTTATGGATCTAATTATCGTAAAAGTTGGTGCTTTTATCTTCTTCGGGAGTACTACTCTTACATTCCTGGAGAAAAGGGGAATAGAGAGAAAAGGAAAGGATAGAGTAGAGGAGAAGAAAGAAAAGGGTGAAGAGGGGAAAGGTAACGTTTTCTTGACAGAAAAACACGGAAAACAAATTTGCAGGCACTTAAATTTTATAAAACTTGATGCTCGCTTCCCTTCATGAGGAAATGCCCAGCGGCCACCATTTTCTGAATCTAATTCTAGAAAAAGTCGTACATTTGCAGCTTTTTAGTTTGTTGGCATTACAAAGTTGAAGTTGTTCTTGACAAAAGTAAAAAAAAAAAAAAAAACTGAACTGTGAAAGTGAAAACAGGATATATCCAGGAATTACAGGTTGGGGATGCTTTCAAAACTTGTAGTTCCAAAGTCCAACAGTATTTGGAATTTATTTCCATTAGAGGTAAACACGTTCCCTACCTCCATATGACTCTCTCTTCTTGTTTCCCTAGTCCTCAATTTCTCCTCTCTCTCTTCTTCCTCTCCCTCTTTTCCATTTTCCCTAGCCCTCAATTTCCTCTCTCTCTCTCTCTCATCCTCCTTCCCCTTTCCTATCACGTACATGTGTGTTTTTGTCTTTGATTAAATATCCAGCCTGGATTTGACAGGTAAAATAAAATGAAAAAATTACTCCCCAAACTTGGCTTTTACAGGAAAAAAAGTCCATAATCTCTCGTAGACAAAGTTTTCGTGATGGTTACATTTCATAACTTTAGATTACAGTTCTAGAAGTGTAGTAGACTAGTCGTTAGGGTTCGGCCGTTATTCCGGACCAAAGTTCCGCTATTTAGGGCTATAAAGTGTCTGCGGGCCGGACCTCGGGAAATGTACGGTTCGGCCGCTATTTAACACCGAATCTTTGAAAAAGAATTTCAGCCAAAGTTGCTCGAAGTTGGCACAGAGATTCGATAAATTATGTAGATCAAAAATATCCTTGGGCCCTGTTTCCAGAAGGTACGGTTCGGCCGTTATTCCGGATCAATGTTCCGCTATTTAGGGCTATACAGGGAAAAAGTTCAAAAGGAACTAGCGCTTCTCACGACTTTACCTTTAGCCGCAGGTCGCTCAAATTTTGCAGACAGCTGCGACAATTTATGATGATCAAAAGTGACCTCGAGAAATGTACGGTTCGGCCACTATTTAACGCAGAACCTATGAAAAAGCTCAAAAAGAGTTCGCAATGCTCAGGCCTTTAGATTTCAGCCAAAGTCAGCCATGTAAAATTTCGACCATTTATTTATCCTTTTCTTCTTTTTAACTTTCACCATGTTCAAACGTACCTTTTTCCGCCTTCAAACACGGGTCGCACGGCAGGATGGGTTTTATTCGTTGGTGAGATTGAGGATAGAGATGTGTGAAGAGTGAGTGAGTGGAAAGAACTACTCTTTTCTGTGAACTACTTTACTTCTCAGTCAATGAGTCAGATCCCAAAATGAGTTAGATAGAAGTTTAGGGAATCATAGGCAGTTGAAGAGTGAGTTGCATGTCTGATGCGATATATTTATCTCATAGTACTTATGGATGTATAATAGGTACTTATATTCTTTCATTCACCATTATACATGTAAACTATTGTAAACCATATCTCTATGTTACAGTCAGAGGCCGTGATCAGTTCAATATACGATTTGCTAGAAGAGCAACAGGACAAAAGCCATATTGCTAACGAGGTAGGTACTACAACATATATGTATGAAACTTATAATCTGCCTTGGTGGTGTAGTTAAGACGTTCGCCTGGTTAACAGGAGAACTTTAATACCCGCTAAGGTATGGAATTTAGTTCTCAATAAAATTATTTGAGAATTTGACCATTGTAAGCAGTACGGGCAGTAGTTTGGGTCCTTAATCCTGCTCAAGTAGGGATTGGTGTAGTCCAGACCCACTACGAACCCTACAGCCACCAGAGGGGATGGCTCGTTCAGGTGGTACAGGAACGAACCTCCGTATGTGTTGAAATCCTGGAACAGGATTCAAAGAAGGGATTTTTAACTCCTGTCGGCATTCTTCTTCTTCTTCTTAATGTTCCTCTTCTATCGAAGGTTGGAAATCAACATGGCTATGTGAATCGGCATACGGTATAATGGGACTTTTTAGTCTTAGCCGACAGTATAAATAAGGTAAATAAATAACAAATAACTCCTTGCTTTTGTTAAAATAAAGGACCAGGAAATTTAGACTTTTGTTGCTGATGTTTGAGAAATTAAAGTGGCTGTATGGATTTTTTTAGTGGTAGGTAATAGGTATGTAGTATAGAGTTCATTCAGGACTAGAGTTTTCTGCCAAAATAGCTCAAACACTGCAAGATTCTTGATTTTTAGATCAACATGTGTAGTTTTCGATCCCATGATGTATGTTGTATTGTGTTCTGTATGTTTTCAGCTGGTTTCATTCTCATTCTATTTGACCAATCGAAAGATCGAGTTCAATATGTGTCATGTGTTCAAGATAAACACTTCACTATTAGTCAATGTAAGTAACAATTAGCTCAACTACGTATTATAGAGTTCATTCAGGACTAGAGTTTTCTGCCATAATAGCTCAAACACTGCAAGATTCTTGATTTTTAGATCAAAATGTGTAGTTTTCGATCGAAGTCGCTCAAACTTTGCAGGGAGGTTCGGTTTAATTGTTATATTAAAAAAACTCATCGTCCTAAAGCTCGAGAAATGCATCGTTCGGCCGACATTCGAGGCAAGAGTTTTGAAAAAGTTCATGTTTTATTTCGACTGATTTCAGATTACGGAGTTCATTCTCACCTACCTCCTTGTATTTGTTCAATTCACGGAAGTGCCCACTACCAAAACTCAAGAATAACATAGTGATCTCTTATGTTGCTAAATTTTTGATGGTTTTCATAGAGGTGCTGTGCCCATTATTCACTCGTGGTAAAACTACTCGTATCCTAAATTCATAAACTTGTGAGGTGCAAAAACACAGAGGTGACCGAATTTTTTAATACAAGAGGAAGTTTAGGGAAAGCAATGTGCAGTGTTCAGTTCTCACTCAGGAAGCACTGTGGTAACAAAAACTCAAATAATAAATGGTGCATAATTTTGTAAAATACGGCAAAACATAGCATTTATTGTAGAATGTTTCTCTCTTACAGGGTGTTGAAATATCAGAGTCATGTAGGTTCCTACAGGAGGGAGAGAAAAATGAAAGTATTGTAGGTTTTCATTACCTTGGAGTCCCAACCATTTTTTGAGAATTTCATTTTTTTTTATAGGTTTGATAAAGGGAAAATCCGCTCCGGGCGGAATCCAACCTGCGACCTAGCGCTTACAAGGCAGACGCACTACCCTCCAAGCTAACTAGCCTGGCTCTTTAGTCCTTTTCTGGGAATAATCCATGAAGCTACTTTAAACTTAGTGGAACAGGTCACAAAAGATCTGACCAGGTCGCAGTGAGGTTTAGTAAAGCCGACGGCCCCACTTATACCAATATAGTGGAACAAGATTGTCTAACTTTCTATAGAGACAACATATTCTCATAAAATTTGGGATCAATTGTTGGACTTATGAAAGACTTATAAGGACATCTACAGTTCACCAAATTACTAGTAACTAATGGACTACAAGAATTGTGTTCACCTTTCCATCTTGGATCTTCTTCCCTTGGTACAATGGTGTAATGAGTTGTTATCTTGGGACATTTTTGCTCTGCAGCAGAAGATGCAAATCTTCTCACACACCAAGACAACTCTGTTTTTTTTTTTTATTATTATTATTTTTTTTTAATTTTTGCCTTCCTTTGTTTATTTAGTGTGACTCTCGAACGGTAGGTACCTAGCTTCAGGTGCATAAAGGACATTTCCATAACTACACCCACAAACAACCAAACTTCGTTTGTTCAATTACCTTGGGAGATCCATCCTTGGCAATACCCACGTCTCCGGTAGCAATGCCCTTCACACTGCCATCACCATGGTACAATACTTCAGAAGCGGGTATACCCGGGTATATTTCCACGCCCATAGCTTCTGCCTGCTCTCCAAGCCATTTGACCACGTGACCTAACCGCACCACGTAGTTCCCGTGATTGTTCATTGGCATACCTGGAATAAAATATAAATTGAAATAAATACCTAAACAGGGTGACTATAGTATGACTGGTATATGTACAAGAAAATCATATTTAAAAATTAAATTTTACTTAAATAAACCTTTTTTTAGATTTCCTTTGACTAGGTACATACCTACTTTGAGTCTTCGAATGTGTTTTTTAACATCTATTTTGAGTAAACAACTAAACAACCATGTTGAGCACTGTTCAGCATGGTGTGTATCTGAATGGGTGGCCAAACAAATTCATATACATCTCCAATTCACTATCAAAAACAGCACTTTTTTTTTCATTATTAATTATTAATTTCAGACAAAAAATCAAAGTTTCCACACACCTGGTAGGATGGGTATTCCAATTCGTTTTGATTTGGTCAAGTAGGCAAACTTATCCTCGTGTACAGGAGTGTTCAATGGGGCTCCTAAGTCTTTCCAATCAGGCAGTAGCTCATTCAGAGCAATGGGGTCTATGACAGCACCGGATAAAATGTGGCCACCTGTAAGGAATAAGAATCAAAATGGTGATATTGAAAAATATAATATACTTATCTCATTTTGTCAAAAATAAAGTCCATCATTGTTTTTATTTTGTAGCAATGAAACATCATTTTTGTTTCTGTGTCTTGTTGAAATAATTGAGGGCTAAAAAGTCTCTTCATAACTTTTTTGTGCTCAGAAGGCTGACCATTAAAAGCCACTGTCTTCCAAATCTTAGGCAAAGTGTTGAAAAAACTCTTGCACAATTAGTGTGGAGTGGGAAAACTTACCCACTTCAGCTGCTTTCTCCACAAGGCAAACTTTCAACTCTTTGCCGTCCTTCTCAGCTAACTGTTTCAGTCTGATAGCAGCCGCCATGCCAGCAGGTCCTCCGCCTACTATGACTACATCTGCTACATCTTCGAATCTCTCCATATCCACATCTGAAATGAGGGAAACAATTGAAATATGTTTACCAAACTGATCTGACTTAGAACTGCCAAAAGACAGCATAAAATCATTTAAGCTCAAAAAACAAATTTTTGTTCAATTCATTTTCTGCTCAGATCCTTAAAATAGGAAAAATTTGAAAATAGCTTTTTCTTATACCTAATAATATGAAGGATGAAAATATAAAAATAGGTAGGTAGGTACGAAGGTAGGTAAATAGGGTAATAAATCAGTCCATTAGGAAGTATGTATTTTAATTGAACAAAAAAGGCTAGTCTTGGTTTGACCTTAGCTAATTTTATTGAAGTTTGTATGTTACAGCATAACTCTTGAATGGATTGTCTAATTTTCTATAGAGAGAACATATTCTCATAAAATTTGGGATCCATTGTTGGACTTATGAAAGACTTATAAGGACATCTACAGTTCACCAAATTACTAGTAACTAATGGACTACAAGAACCGTGTTCACCTTTCCATCTTGGATCTTCTTCTCTTGGTACAATGGTGTAATGAGTTGTTATCTTGGGACATTTTTGCTCTGCAGCAGAAGATGCAAATCTTCTCACACACCAAGACAACTTCAAAGCTGAAAGGAAAATAAGGACAGAGGTAAAATAAAATCATTTTCAGTGCATTTGCTTCTGCAAGTTCTGATGAATATTTCTATAAAGGGGGGAATTTTCTTTCAATCTAATGTCAGCCACTCGAGTGGACTGTCAAACCATCAGAAAGCATAGGACTGTAGGTATTAAAAAAAAAAGCTTAAGGTTTTTAGCTAAAAGCCCATCAAAAACCATTTCCTCTATAATCCATCATTCTATCAGTACCTACACCAGTTGAAAACATGATAATTTAATCAGCAGGCACCAAAATAAAATGTAAGTGTTTCAGTAAGTAGACACGGTAATTTAGCACATGATAAGGAAAACACTAAACATTCTCCCAATAACAAAATGAAATTCAACCTTTGATCATCAAATGGAATCTGATCTAGGAACAAGGAAATGCTTTGCTTGGCTAATCATTTTTTTTTTTTTTTTTTTCCATTTCTACATCGTTTCAGTAAGAAGACACGGTAATTTAGCACATGATAAGGAAAACACTAAACATTCTCCCGATAACAAAATGAAATTCAACCTTTGATCATCGAATGGAATCTGATCTAGGAACAAGGAAATACTTTGCTTGGCTAATCATTTTTTTTTTTTTTTTTTTCATTGTTTTACATTGGGAATTTTTTTTTTTACAAAGGTTTTTTAAAACTTATCAGTTGGATTTGTAAACAAAAGTGAACTTGGAATTGGGATCAGCTGCTGTTGCCACGTTGCCATATGTTTTACGGCAGCGTGTGCATTATGCACGATAATTTATTGTGCACAATCTTCAAATATCCAAAAATCATTTCTTCCAGATTTTGGGAATTTAAGAGACATTTTATAAAATGAAAGGGTTAATCTTATATATTTTTCTGGATATCTACCTGCGGAATCAAGAAAATCCTATAATTTTCGGAGGAAAATTGCTTATCGTACTTTGGCTTCACTTTTGTAGCCAATCCATTCTGTCTTACCTCCGTGAAAATTATGCACAAAAATATGCATGATTCACCGGCAACGTCTGAATCGTCTGATTTGTGAAATCTGAAATGGAAATGGAATTTGATAATGGAATCGGAATGGAATAATGGAAATTCTTCCAACTTGAAGCTTGAGCTTGAAGAAGTGATTAGTGATTTAAATAATTATTAAAATGTGTAGCTTCAAGTTCCAATAATTAATCATTAATGAGATACTGCTTTATTAGTTGTTACCCACCCAACATGGGCAGTGAATTGCAGAGCTAGTGCTAATTGAACATCCTTAGGTTCAGTATCTGTTCCAGTAAGTAGCCGATTGAGTGTTCCGTATAGGTGTGTTCATAATCTTTCATCATGCCCAAGAAGAAAACAGGACAGCGGAAGAAAGCTGAAAAGATGAAGCTGAGGCAGAAGGAGATCCGATCTGCCCGAGATAAGATGTCGGTTGCCGAGTTCCCTTGCAATGCAAACATGGTAAGTGGGGATGAATACCTACTGTGGATTGCTAGGCAAAACTTCACTGACCCCTGGGTCTAAAATTTTTGAATTGGTTATGGATGTTATTGGTATTCTCTTTGACATTTGACTAACAGCTGCCAAGGTCTTGCCATCCTGAAAAAGAAGAGAGAAGGAAGACAGGATGCCAAGGAGAAAACCCACTGTTCTGAAAATTAACCTTATTTGGTTAGGATAAAATCTGCCCCTGGGGGGAATCAAACCCATGACAGTATATACAAGGTAGATGCCCTACCCCCAAGCTAACTATGGTGGCAACATTTTAGTTCTGCAAGAACATTTATGGCATCAAGCAAAGCTAAACACACTGTGACAGAAAAAGTTCATAGTTTTAATGTGTCTAGCAGCCTGAATCAATATTAACTCAATGTCTGAGCTTGTGTGGCAGTTTGATCATTCTTGGCTGACAGCTCATGTCTGTTCATTTAAAACTGTACATGAGTGATTTTTTTACTGTCTTCCTTTCTTTGTTTTCAGGAATGTGACAAATGCAAGAGGTAAGTTATAAGTAGTGTACATTCATGGGCACAGGGACCAAAGCTCTCACTCTCAACCTTGGGTTTGTATCCTGGCTGATGAAAAAAAAAAAAAAAAAGTTATGTTAGTGGTGGGAAAAAGACAATGATATTTTCCCTCCCCCTACCTATCTTCCTATGAAAATGAAATAAATTAAGTTTCTATGTAACTATTTACTTGCCAACATACTTGCCAATCAATCAAGAAAGAAAACTTTCTGAATTTTAAGAGTCATAAAGATTTATTACTAGATTATATTAAAAAAAAAAAAAAAAAAAATGATAGAGGGAACTGTAACTGCTAAGGTCTTTTCATCCCAAAAGCAAAGAGAAAAGCAAGAAAGGATTGGAGAAAGCCAGCTGTTCCATAAACAAACCTTGGTATCTCTCCATGTTTTTAGATTGTTGCCATAAGTGCAAATTTCTATCTCATTTCTGACTATTTCAGAAAACAGAAGAACCGTGCCTTCTGCTATTTCTGTCAAAGTGTACAACGTCTACCACAGTGTGGGCACTGTGGCAAGATTAAGTGTATGCTCAAGACGGGTGATTGTGTCATCAAACATGCTGGAGTGTTCAGTACGGGAATGGGCATGGTGGTGAGTATCAAGTGTCTGTGATCTTGCCTTAACACACAGGACATACTAAGAAGTAAACTCCTACTACACCAGCCTGATTTATTATTATTATTCCTCTATACTCTATAACCAGCAGTGAAAGCTCATTGAAAGCACCAGTTTCCAATACTGCCATGCTAAGCAAAAATGCCAGATGTAAAAAAAAAAAAAAAAATGATTTTTGGTGTTTGGTGCTAAATGGTTCCTGCACAGGACATACTACTAAGTAAACTCCTTTTACACCAGCCTGATTTATTATTATTATTCCTCTATACTCTATAACCAGCAGTGAAAGCTCATTGAAAGCACCAGTTCCCAATACTGCCATGCTAAGCGAAAATGCCAGAAGTAAAAAAAAAAAAAAAATAAAATGATTTTTGGTGCCAAATGGTTCCTATGATCCTAAATTTTGATCCTATATTTTTTTCTTTATCCTAAACCCCTTAAAAACCACTAAAACATTTTGCCGTATGTCAAAAACATATGTTTGCCATATCTTTAAACTTAATTTCCCAAAAGGAAGGTTTTTTGACATACGGCGTTTTCACTTAGCACAGCAGAATAGACCATTGAAAAACAATGTTGAGTATGGTTGGTTCCTTAATAGGTGACCTTCTAAACAATCAAATGCTACTACCTTTCTCTGGCCTCACACTGTGGAACTTTGCTTTATCCAATGAAAAAAACAGGTTTCCATACATATTAACCCGAGTCTTCTTGTGAACATCTAAGTCCTTGTGAAGTTTTTAAAGATTTTATAGTTAATCCAATCCATTTTGCTGATAAAGTCCGGGGTACTAGTTTCTAGTTCAGTGATCTCCCATCATTATCCACAAAAAAAGTCCTCTAGGCTAGGGGCCTTTTAAAGTCCAGTAGGGCCCAAGATAGGTAATATTAGATAGGTAGGCCCAAGATAGGTAGGGCCCAAGATAGGTATTAGTCAACTTAGAATGCGCGGAATAAATCAGCAACAGTCAATCAGCAAAGTATTTGCTACAGAGAGGCAATATGCTGATAAAGTTCAGGGTACTAACTAGTAAGAGTTTTTAATGCGGACGTGTTTCGGGTGAAGTCCGTCAATACCGTTTCGTAGATCAATATCGATTCGTAGATCATTCGTAGATTTGTAGAAGCGTAAACCATCCTTTAAACTTAAACCTACACCTAGTGGGGGCAAACAGTCCTCGCTGTGCGCTTTTTGTGTATGGATTATATTGGATCATAGTGCAGACTGTGCTCAACATAACATACAAACAAAATGCGTATTTTCTTGTAGCCATTTTCATTTTGGTATTGGTGGGGAATACCACCTGAAATTTGGTAGAGCCAATGCAGTGTTAAAACTGTCACCTATGTCGCACCTCGGTGAAATATGACGCTGTTTATCAACAACAATAAATGCGGAACGGCAAGTTGAAATTTATTTCATGCTTCAAATCGCGCTGATAAATTTGATTGTGATTGCCTTCCCAATTAGTACCGGTGTAGTGATGTCATTTCTTGTCTGTAGGGAGGGAGTTGGTAAATATGGATCCTGATGAATTATGAGGCTTTAGATTTGAGTGCTAAACCTATATCTTGGTATCCTACCAATAAAACGACTAAAACGAGACGTTCATACTCCAGCCATCTTATGAGACATTGGAAAACCCTCATCAGCAAGTTTGAATTTTTTTCAATACGTAGCGAGCAAGTATTTTAGCAAACAAAAAATACTCAAGTGGAAACGAGACAGACAAATGGAGAGGTACGGATGAGGGAGAGAGAGGAAAAAGTAAATGTTTACATTAAAGGCATCCTAAATTTTGATCCTATAATTTTTTTTTCTTTATCCTAAACCCCTTGAAAACCACTAAAACGTTTTGCCGTATGTCAAAAACGTATGTTTGCCATATAGATTGAAATCTTTAAACTCGATTTCCCAAAAATAGGGTTTTTTGACATATGGCGTTTTCGTTTAGCACAGCGGAATAGACCATAGAAAAACAATGTTGAGTATGGTTGGTTCCTTAATAGGTGACCTTCTAAACAATCAAATGCTACTACCTTTCTCTGGCCTCACACTGTGTCAGGTTAATATAGGAAGGCAGGTAACTTGTTTGCAAATGGAGGGTAGCACCCCTGTCAGTTAAAACTTTTGGAGTAATTGAGTGACATTAAATCACTACCTTTTTAAAAAGAAAATAACTGTGAAGATTGAAATAAATTCAAACAATAGCATCCTTCTGCCATATTAAATCACATTCCATGTCAGGGTCTTTAATCTGCATAAACAAAAGGTTCAATATTTTTCTCAGGGTGCCATCTGCGATTTCTGTGAGGCGTGGATATGTCACGGGCGCAAGTGTTTTTGCATTGTGAAGATTGAAATAAATTCAAACAATAGCATCCTTCTGCCATATTAAATCACATTCCATGTCAGGGTCTTCAATCTGCATAAACAAAAGGTTCAATATTTTTCTCAGGGTGCCATCTGCGATTTCTGTGAGGCGTGGATATGTCACGGGCGCAAGTGTTTGCAAACGCACGCCTGCACATGTCCCCTGCAAGACGCGGTGTGCTTGGAGTGTGAACGTGGTGTTTGGGATCATGGAGGCCGCGTGTACAAGTGTTGCTTCTGCGAGGGATTCCTCTGTGAGGATGACCAGTTTGAACATCAAGCCTCATGCCAAGTCCTTGAGTCGGAGAATTACAAGTGTAAGTGTTAGTGCAGCTCACCTGTGACTGAGTGGTTTGCACTTGCAACCTGGAGGTCCTGGGTTTGAATTCTTACTAAGGAGGAAATTTTCTGATCAAATTCCCGCTTTTTTTATTATTACTTTTTTATGTGAGAGGTGGCCCCATTAATTATTTGTTTAAGGTCATGTCAGGCTTTTCTGTCTCGCCTTTAGCTGGGGTGTCAATCAGGTCCTAAATTTTACTCATCAGATATGAATTTATTTTTATTTAAAAGTTGTTTGGTCTCCCAAACGAATCGTGAATACGTTTACCATTTATTTATAATCTAGGACCGTATTTCTAGGCTCTAGGATGATCATATTCTAGGACCAAGAAAAGGTTATCTCTTGAAAATATGTAGTACTGCAACAGTGACACTAACAAAGAGTTATCAAACGTTTGCCACAAATTCCGAATTCATCATTTTCTATTTATTTTCATTCCAGGTAAATCGTGCAACAAGCTAGGCCAATACTCTTGCCTTCGTTGCAAGATTTGCTTCTGTGAGGACCACGCGAGACGTAAAGGCTTCAAGTATGAGAAGAATAAGCCCATACCGTGTCCCAAGTGTGGATTTGAAACGTCGCAAACCAAAGACCTCAGCATGTCTAGTAAGTATAAAATTAGAATTTCTCAGCTTGATTTTTTACATAAAAAGCTCACTTCGAGGCTTAGGTGTAGGGACAAGCAGTCCTAAAGTGCGGGCGGGTTAAGCTTTTACGAATCTCTGCTAAATTAGAACGATTGGGTTTGCTTTTGCATTTTGCATGCTTTGTGGTTACACATTTTCGATAGTGGGAACTGTAAGTACCGAGGTTTTATTGTCCCAAAATGAAAGTGAGAAGGAGGACAGGATAGGGCAAAGCCACAGCCGTTCCGAGAACGAACCTTATCTGTTTTGGATAAAGTTCGCCCCGGGCGGGAATCGAACCCTCGATCTATTGCTTGCAAGGCAGTCACGCTTGCTTGTTGAGTATGTTTCTTCCGCGATGGTTCTCAAACGGTTTGTCTGAATTTGACATTTGTCAGAGATGGACATTTCCTCAGTAGATTTTTGACTTGGTTGGACCTTGGGGCCTCCAGGTTCTTTTTTCTGTGAGTTCTACAGTTTGAACTACTACCTAGTTATTCCATTGTATTGTATTCCAAGTAATCTAATAGCCCTGCTTTGTTTCCTTTCAGCTCGAAGTCACAAGTTTGGTCGCCAGCAATTGAATGGGGATGATTATGATGATCACTACCTAGTTATTCCATTGTATTGTACTCTAAGTAATCTAATAGCCCTGCTTTGTTTCCTTTCAGCTCGAAGTCACAAGTTTGGTCGCCAGCAATTGAATGGGGATGATTATGATGATGAGGATGATGATTATGACGTAGGTGGCGGATACAGTGGATTTAGCTACGGAGGAGGTGGTGCTACCAATTGTAAGTTTGTTTCTTTTATTTTTGTTCTTTTCAACGGGTTACTTTCTGGTGTTCTCGTGTTGACCCAGCACCTGAATCGGAAGTATTGTGTCTCTTCTCGCCCATCTGATGAGAGGCATACTACGGGATGTGCATGCTACGACACAGACCACATGCGTCTAATGTAGCAGTTGTTTCATTGCTACAAAGCATACTACGGGATGGGCATGTTACGACACAGACCACATGCGTCTAATGTAGCAGTTGTTTCATTGCTACAAAATAAAAACGGCGGTGAAACACTCATCTTTTTTTTTTAAATTTTTTACATAAAAAGCCCACTTCGTGTTTTAGGTGTAGGGGCAAGCAGTCCTAAAGGGCGGGCGGATTAAGCTTATACGAATCTCTGCTAAATTAGAACGATTGGGTTTGCTTTTGCATTTTGGATGCTTTGTGGTTACACATTTTCGATAGTGGGAACTGTAAGAATGGAGGTTTTATCGTCCCAAAATGAAAGTGAGAAGGAGGACAGGATAGGGCAAAGCCAGCCGTTCCGAGAACGAACCTTATCTGTTTTGGATAAAGTTCGCCCCGGGCGGGAATCGAACCCGCGATCTATTGCTTACAAGGCAGTCACGCTTGCTAGTTGAGTATGTTTCTTCCGCGATGGTTCTCAAACGGTTTGTCTGAATTTGTCGAAATTTGTCAGAGATGGATATTTCCTCAGTAGATTTTTGACTTGGTTGGACCTTGGGGCCTCCAGGTTCTTTTTTCTGTGAGTTCTACAGTTTGAACCACTACCTAGTTATTCCATTGTATTGTACTCTAAGTAATCTAATAGCCCTGCTTTGTTTCCTTTCAGCTCGAAGTCACAAGTTTGGTCGCCAGCAATTGAATGGGGATGATTATGATGATGAGGATGATGATTATGACGTAGGTGGCGGATACAGTGGATTTAGCTACGGAGGAGGTGGTGCTACCAATTGTAAGTTTGTTTCTTTTATTTTTGTTCTTTTCAACGGGTTACTTTCTGGTGTTCTCGTGTTGACCCAGCACCTAAATGAGAAGTATTGTGTCTCTTCTCGCCCATCTGATGAGAGGCATACGCATACTACGGGATGGGCATGTTACGACACAGACCACATGCGTCTAATGTAGCAGTTGTTTCATTGCTACAAAATAAAAACGGCGGTGAAACACTCATCTTTTTTTTTTAAGCCTAAAGGTTGTCCAAACATAGTCGACAGGCCATCGATCGATGTCGGTCGACGCGACGATGTGAATCTATGTTGTCGAGGTAGTGTGGACGGTTCAGTCGACATCGATCGACGGCCGTTCGACTATGGGTAGACACACCTCCACATAATCTTGGCTGCGGCATGGAATTTTTCTTTCTCAAACTGGTACATAGGAAATAGTTAGTTGGTGAAATTCCATGTCTGAACTTTGATTTGAGCCCATGATCTTCGGATTAACAGGTTAACGCTTGACCATTGAACCACTAAGACAGGGACAAGCATCAGTTTGTTATTGTCGTTTAGCTAGAGGGTGTTAAACTGTGAGTAGACTAGCGTCTAGTTGTGGGACGATTAAGAGGGAGAAGAACCTTAACCACCCTAGCTGGCTGGCAGTTTTACATAGGGGGCTCAATCTGCTTTAGAGAAGGTAATTTTTTTCTTTCTTTTCAAGAAGTAGAAGAAGCAAAGAAAGAGAATAAAAGGTTCCTAAAATCATCAAATAATATTTCTGTTTATTTCTAGATTCAGATGATGATGACGACGATGAAGATTATGATGACGACGATGATGAAGAAGAGACGAGTGAAGAAGAATCAGATGAAGAGGAAAGCAACGAAGAAACTGAAGATAAGAAAGACGAAAAGAAAGTGGAAGGAGAGAAGGAGAAAGCTAAATAGTGTGATAGAAATGTGATGTTGAAAGGTAAGCGCAGATTTGTTCGTATTGTAATGATCGTATTCTGTGTTTATGAACTGGACTAGACTTTATAGCTAATGCCAAGGCTAGTGACCAACCTCAGTGGTGCAGTGGTTAACGCGTTACACTGTGTGATGTTGAAAGGTAAGCGCAGATTTGTTCGTATTGTAATGATCGTGTTCTGTGTTTATGAACTGGACTAGACTTTATAGCTAATGCCAAGGCTAGTGACCAACCTCAGTGGTGCAGTGGTTAACGCGTTACACTTTGGATCTGGAGGTTGGTGGTTCGAGTCCAAGTCAAGTCTTACAATTTATCTAGGTGTAATAATTGGGGAACGTTATTTGTGACAAGCATTTAAGTATGCTTAACACAATTTAAAATTCCTTCCAAGGCTAGTGTTTGTTTTGTGCAGCTAGGCTCGAGGTAGATTTCTTTCTTTTGCTTGAGCTAGAAAGCCTGGCGCAGTTCATAAAAACAGTTTCGAAGCGTTCGTTTTAACCTGTCAACCGCGGGTTCAGTTCCAGCCAGGTGCAAAAATTTGCACACATTATTTTCTTAATTTGACAGCAATCATAGAGTTTTTGGGTTAATTTTTTATTGCCTTATGAATTAACTTCTTTTGTTGGTTACCTACCTTCCACTGAAGAACTTTCCCTGTCTAGTAACGAAAATACAGTCCTTCCAATGCGAACAAGTGTGGCCTTACCTTTTAGCTCTGTCCATATTATGTTGATTTTATATTGTTACTTTTAGGCTCTGTCTTCCATCGAACCCTATGTGGCCATATCCAATTTTCTTATTCTCTCGGGTATCTCTTTGTGAAAGAGGCCTGGGTGTGATATTAGGGTCGCGTTTTAATTATACTAGGGGTATAGCTTGTTAAAGTTTCAGTTGTTTGTTGTAGGTATGCTGTTGATAAATAAATTATGAAATATTTGAACTTATATATTTAGAAGAAATTGTGCACTGTTTTTTCTTGTGATGATTTTTTTAAGTTGTTTGTTTTCTTTTTCACATATTAGGGTCGCGTTTTAATTATACTAGGGGTATAGCTTGTTAAAGTTTCAGTTGTTTGTTGTATGCTGTTGAAAAATAAATCATGAAATATTTGAACTTATATATTTAGAAGAAATTGTGCACTGTTTTTTCTTGTGATGATTTTTTTAAGTTGTTTGTTTTCTTTTTCAAAATTCAAAGAATTTTTAAAATTTAAAGCATATTTTGGCGTGAAAAAGACTGACTTCCTGAAAACTTTGAACAAGGAATCGAGATAGTAATGTTGCCAAACTTTAGTCCATAAATTTCAAAATCGAGGGAAAAAATTCGAGAAAATCCATATGGACATAAAATAAGTTGTTTTTGTCATTCTTTTTTCCCCCGAATTGGTCCATTAAATAATTATACTAAAAGGAACTTTGAATATTTTGTTGGTAGTGTTTGTACACAATATACATATGATGTCATTTGCCCTTAAGGTCATCTTCTATGACGTCATAAGGACCATTGACAAATAAATTTGATAGGAAAGACAGTGGACAAATTATTATCCATGGACAAACGAATTCTCCAACCCAGCAGGGGCTTCTACGTAAATTCTGAACTTTGCTTTATCCAATGAAAAAAACAGGTTTCCATACATATTAACCCGAGTCTTCTTGTGAACATCTAAGTCCTTGTGAAGTTTTTAAAGATTTTATAGTTAATCCAATCCATTTTGCTGATAAAGTCCGGGGTACTAGTTTCTAGTTCAGTGATCTCCCATCATTATCCACAAAAAAAGTCCTCTAGGCTAGGGGCCTTTTAAAGTCCAGTAGGGCCCAAGATAGGTAATATTAGATAGGTAGGCCCAAGATAGGTAGGGCCCAAGATAGGTATTAGTCAACTTAGAATGCGCGGAATAAATCAGCAACAGTCAATCAGCAAAGTATTTGCTACAGAGAGGCAATATGCTGATAAAGTTCAGGGTACTAACTAGTAAGAGTTTTTAATGCGGACGTGTTTCGGGTGAAGTCCGTCAATACCGTTTCGTAGATCAATATCGATTCGTAGATCATTCGTAGATTTGTAGAAGCGTAAACCATCCTTTAAACTTAAACCTACACCTAGTGGGGGCAAACAGTCCTCGCTGTGCGCTTTTTGTGTATGGATTATATTGGATCATAGTGCAGACTGTGCTCAACATAACATACAAACAAAATGCGTATTTTCTTGTAGCCATTTTCATTTTGGTATTGGTGGGGAATACCACCTGAAATTTGGTAGAGCCAATGCAGTGTTAAAACTGTCACCTATGTCGCACCTCGGTGAAATATGACGCTGTTTATCAATACAATAAGCGCGGAACACCAAGTTGAAATTTATTTCATGCTTCAAATCGCGCTGATAAATTTGATTGTGATTGCCTTCCCAATTAGTACCGGTGTAGTGATGTCATTTCTTGTCTGTAGGGAGGGAGTTGGTAAATATGGATCCTGATGAATTATGAGGCTTTAGATTTGAGTGGGTAACAAATCCTTGTTTCACTTTCTGTTACCCATAGTTTACAGTTGCTGAGCGAGGTAGCGATCCTTTTTCACTGATTGAAGTTTCTACAATAACAGATACATAATTATGTAATTTTAGCAAGCAAAATCATGAAACACTACATCAAAAAGTGTTCTTTTCAGTCATATTTCCATTTCACACTTCGTAATTTACAGCAGCTCCTTGAAATTGCCCTCACAAGGCCGAGTGGTCCAAAATTTAGCCATCAACAAACGGTATTAGAACGTCAGCCATGCATATATATTCATCACGTTTGATGTTACGTCCATATTCTTTGCAAACTTGTCGTGAACACCTTGGGTTCGAAATATCTTAAGCTGTGTCCATACATAGTCGACGCTGCGCCGTCGATCGACGAGGTAAATCTGTATTGTCGAGGTAGTGTAAAAACCACCGGTTTTAGTCGACATCGATCAACGGCGTCAACTATGTGTGGACACAGCTTTAGGTCCACTCTTGAGCATTGTATACAAGGGTCCGTTTTTTGGCATCTCTCCCCTATCAGTCCCTATTAATGAAGTTATGAGTCAGAGCATTCAGGTATTTTCTGCGAATATAAAAGCAATCAGGAAATCATTAGCGCGCAAATACACAATATCCTTACCTATAATTGACCGAACGAAGTAGCTTCTGGAGAGTATATAGGAGGTTTGATAGAGGGTACTGTAACAAACTTGTCCCGAAATTGAAAGTAGGATGACAGGCTAGGAGAAAGCCAGCCGTTCCGAGAACGAAGTAAGAGGTCAGATAGAGGGAACTGTAACAACGCAGATCTTATCATGCGGAAATTGAAGATAGAAGAAAGGATAGGAGAAAGCTAACCGTTCCGAGAACGAACCTTATCTATTTAGGATAACGTTCGTCCCGATATTTGTTTGGTGTTTCTGATGATAAGTTCTAGGAGGCCTCATTGGGCATCTTCTATAGTACCTTTATTACTATTTACGTAAATAGTATATTGTGTAATGGCTTTTCGTGCCAGACATAAAATGGCCAACCTACCTCTACAGCTATTCCTCTTTCAACGCACTAGGTACCTTTTGCATCTCATTTATTATTGAACCAATTTATCTTGTCTGTTTTTTAATGCAATTTCCTATTATTTATTGTAATAATATTATCTTTGTACGTCACTATCCATTAAACTTCTCTCTCATTTTTAGGTTCCTATTTACTACAATCACCTCGTGACGTCAGAGACAGTCTATAAATAATTCCTAGCAATCTAGGAACCTTTTCCTTGTGATTATTATTAACCTACCTCTGCTACCTATCATTGGGAGCTCGAATCAAAATAAGTCTGATAAAGAATACTTACCACTGGACGATATGGCATTCACAATAATTTCATTTCAATGGAGCAGTTGCAAATGGGTAAAAATTATAAATAAATGGTCGATTCCTATGTAAAAGGTTGGGAAAAATCCAAATCTGAAGTCAAAACTCCGAAAAAATAACTGTAAAAGGTCGAAAATTCAATTTCATTTTCCGTTCTAATGAAAGAGTTCAAATATGTGTGACGTCAGACTATACGCAGTTGTTTTTTTCGTCCGTTAGGTAGCGCCACTATGCAAGCGCGCTAGCGGAGGAGCAGAAAGAACTGCGCAGAAACGTATGCGCACAAACACATTAATGCGTTGCCTGCGAGGGAGCTTTGCTCGGGACATTTGATGTGACGTCATCGCCTACGGGAGCGTATGCCGTGACGTCAAAGTTCACGATTTACCGGTATTTTTTAAATCGATTTATCTCGGGATCTAGAAGTCGTAGAAGAAAAAGAAAAATTCCGTTGGTCCTCATTTTTCCTGCTCTATGACTTTGAAACATCACCCAAGTAAGCGCAACTAATCTATTAAGCTGTGTCCACACATAGTCCACGCTGTCGATCCATCGATCGATTGCCTCTGAATGGTCTGCTCCATATGAAATGTACTTTGATTGATCACCATCATCGTCGTGTTGTACACAGATTAATACTCACAAAACTGCAAGTTTTTCAATCTTGAGCACTCATAAATTTTGGGAACCCCTTACCATGTATGGTAAGGGGTTCCCAGGTAGGTATGTACGTACCTATATGATGCGTTATGTGTTATGTCCCAGTATGATTAATGTCCAAATTTGCTCTGTTTGTTTTAACCTAACGTATGAGTGTAAATAAATATATATTTAACCCCACACACCCCTAACTTTACTCTAGGGGAGAGAGAGAGAGAGCGAAAGAGAAATAGAGAGGGAGAAAGAGGAAGAGAAACGATAGAGAATGTGTGTGAGAGAGAGGTCATAATGGGTGTGTATTTTATGTCTATGTACTTACCTTATGTACAAATATCTATCAGATATGGGTATGTATTTGGTCATAATGGGTGTGTATTTTATGTCTATGTACTTACCTTATGTACAAATATCTATCAGATATGGGTATGTATTTGGTCATAATGGGTGTGTATTTTATGTCTATGTACTTACCTTATGTACAAATATCTATCAGATATGGGTATGTATTTGGTCATAATGGGTGTGTATTTTATGTCTATGTACTTACCTTATGTACAAATATCTATCAGATATGGGTATGTATTTGGTCATAATGGGTATGTATTTTATGTCTATGTACTTGCCTCTATCAGTGACGACCGGTGTGAAGTTTGTTTGGGACGTTATTGGCCAGTTTTATGGCTGGACCTTATGAGGCCAGTACACACACAGTCCAGTTAGTTACTGGCCACGTGTGTACGCCACTGACTTCAAGTAACATTCCAAGTCCAGTTGGTTGGACTGAATAAAATTTGTGCGGTTTATTTCACCGTGGGTCTCGAACGGTTTGTCCGTTTTGGACGAAACGTGGCAAAAGTGTTAAATACATAATACTCTTCAAATTTTCGGACCAATTTTGCCTTTTGGGGGCACCGTATAGGGTCTCTCTTTCTGGCGTTCTACAGTCAGTTTTACATACAGGTCACTCAACTTTTTTTTACACTTCCACAGCTCGCTCTATAGAACCGCCACTTTCTTCGTATCAATTCTTGACCAAGTTTTGTTTACAGTTTACAGTTATAGTAGCTACCTACCTAGCAAATTCATCATTTATTTTCCACATGAAAGAGGAAGTGAATAATACAGATTTATAAATTTATATACTGCAGTCAACACACAACATAATCATTAAGTATATTACATACCTAGGTGACCACACACCACACATATCTGATGACCTTGGAGATTTTGATTGTGTGCAACATGAAATTCCAACAAATGAATGAGTCCATGGAAAGTTCCATATTCCATATACCTGATTGTATCTCTTGTAAAGAGTCAACATGCAAATGGAAATTTGCAGTGAAGAGTCAAAATACAAATGATAAATTGCAGTGAAGAGTCAAAATACAAATGATAAATTGCAGTGAAGATTCAAATACAAATGATACCTAATTTGCAGTGAAGAGTCAAAATGCAAATGATAATTTGCAGGGAAGAGTATAATGCAAATGATGATTTGCAGTAAAGAGTCAAAATACAAATGATGATTTGCAGTGTTTTTGCTCGATGGAAACATATGAGTTTTGGTTTTCTGATTGAAATCTGAAGTTAACTAATCTTAGTGCTACATATGTAATAAACACAAAACTAATGCATTTGAAATATCTCAACAAAACAGATAATGGTAAATAGTGGTGAGCATAATATCAGATAATGGTAAATAGTATTGAGCATATTATATAATAGTAAATAGTAGGTATTGAGCATAATATCAGATAATGTTAAATAGTATTGAGCTTAGGATCAGATAATGGTATTAACTCAACAAAATCTTTGCCATCGAGCCCCTCTTTCCCTCAAACCTCCCCGGGAGCGTTCTCTACAGCAGTGCTCTCTTTATTACTCTCTCCTACTTTCACCTCGGTGAACTTTACTCGCACATTGTTCTCTCGGAAAAGAACAAACTCCAGCTCCTCAACACATCGCACGCAATATTCAACTATGCCCTTTGCTGTGTATCCCTACTTGTGCCTCTGGTGTATCGGACGCATTTGAGTTTGATTGAGGTCGAAATGCAACAGATTGATGGCATGTTTGACGCGACTGTTTCTTTCTATGATGTCAAACCGGTGAAACAGCGAAGGAAGTTGGGAGTGGATTTAGGAGGGTCAGGAGAGGGAGGTGAGTATGAAGTTTTACGTAATTACTCTTTTTAGGTACCTAGGTACTAGACATCTATCACATTAATTAGGTAATACCTATTTGTTTTCTATTGGAGTTCACCTATTGTTACTCGTTAGCTCGTTACCTATGTACCTATAGGTATTGTTACCTACTTGTTATGTACCTAGAGTAGTATTCTTGCTTATGTATTATTTGTGGCTGGGATTTACCTTTTTCCTGCATACAGTGTCTGCTTTCTGAGTCTCTTACACTTTAGGGTTATTTGCTAAATCCAACCATGAAATGGTTGTGGTGAAGCTAAGAACATCTTCACAATGCACAATAGTTTTCATACTCTCTGATAATGTTGCCAATGGTCACTACGTTCTCACTAGCAGACACTCAATTGTGCTCGCGAGACTGAACACACCTCACAGCCGAAAATTTAAATTTCGGCTGGGAATCGAACGCGAACCGTTTTTTAGGGTAATTTTCTAAATCAATCCAACCATGAAATGGTTGTGGTGAAGCTAAGAACATCTTCACAATGCACAATAGTTTTCATACTCTTTGATAATGTTGCCAATGGTCACTACGTCCTCCCTAGCAGACACTCAATTGTGCTCGCGAGACTGAACACACCTCACAGCCGAAAATTTAAATTTCGGCTGGGAATCGAACGCGAACCGTTTATACCTACTACTGAAGTAAAGAAACTTTTTCGACCTTTTCAAGCAGTGTAAATACCCCAGGAACTATCTACATATTTTAATTAAGAACAACAAAATATAGAAGTTCATTATTATTAGATATCTATGTAATGTGCCAGTCTAGTTAGCTTGGTTGGTAGTGCGTCTGCC
Organism: Diaphorina citri; assembly: GCF_000475195.1. Lineage (NCBI taxonomy): Eukaryota > Metazoa > Arthropoda > Insecta > Hemiptera > Psyllidae > Diaphorina > Diaphorina citri. The sequence goes on from NW_007377721.1 coordinate 40,997, forward strand.
TTGTAAGCGCTAGGCCGCGGGTTCGATTCCCGCCCGGGGCGGATTTTATCCTGATGGGATAATGTTCGTTCTCGGAACGGCTGGCTTTCTCCTATCCTGTCTTCCTTCTCTCTTCGATTTCGGGACGAAGGGATGATGTTCGTTCTCGGAACGGCTGGCTTTCTCCTATCCTGTCTTCCTTCTCTCTTCGATTTCGGGACGATAAGGCCATAGCAGTTACAGTTCCCTCTGTCAAACCTCTTAAAAAAAAAATGTTTGTTCTCGGAAATACTGGCTTTCTTTACCGATGTCGGTAAAGAAATGGTGATGGTAGAATAAAGAAAGGATACTTTTTTTTAAGAGGTTCGACAGAGGGAACTGCAACTGCCATGGTCTTATCGTCCCGAAATCGAAGAGAGAAGGAAGACAGGATAGGAGAAAGCCAGCCGTTCCGAGCCCTCTGTCAAACCTCTTTAAAAAAAAAAAAATCTATGTAAAGTACCTAAATACCTATGCAGCTGGGTAGAGTTTTACATCACACATTACAACGTAATATTCCGAGAATGCTAAATTTAATAATTTCATGTAGGTACTGTACACTGTAGGTACAGGTATCTACCTACATATGTAAAAATTCGCGTTTCATAAGATGTTTAAAAGTAATGTGTATGTAGGTACTATGTACGAGTACCTACTTATATAGGCAAGTATTGAACGCAATACGAAAACACAGTCGTATAATACCTAGGTAGGTAAGTATAGCTAGAATTAAAATTTTACATACCTTATGGGTACAAACGTATTACCTGTGGATTTATGGTAAAGGATGATTAATTTTACGTGCAATAGGTATACAGACTTTAAGGTCTAACGAATCTAATGATTACAATATTTGCAATTACCTACCTATTATGAATTCCTATTACGCTTTTCTCCTCTGCCAACACTTCTTCATTCTCTGAGACTGGTCTTCTTTTCTTCGCTAGGTAGGTATTTAAGGATGAGGAAAGTAAAAAAAAAGAAAAAAAATAGATGACGCATATCTATTTAGAGTTGGAAGAGTTAGAATAATTCAGTCGAGTTATGAAAATAACTCTAATGAGTTATGAGATCATGCTCAATCAATCTAACTTTGTTGCATATCGTTGCATACAGATTGCTGATTGCAGAATAACAAGAGTGGTAGGTAACTGCAGGTGCTTGAATAAGTAATATTCAACTGATAGCAAGCTTATTTATCACGTTGAAACTTAGAACTCCGCAGAACTGACAACCACTGACAGTTCTCGGTTCGATTTCCACAAAAGAACGAGGAAAAAAATAGGGAAACTACTTATGTCAATTTTATTCTTAGTTTGTATCCACCTATTACGTACCTATATATTTTTCGTATCAATGTATAATTAGGTAATATCTATTAATAGAGCTTACCTAGTTATACTGATGCTAAAAATAGGTACAGCTAAATCGTCTCTTTACCCAGGAAGTTGGGAGTTGGGCCACAAAAGAACGAGGAAAAAAATAGGGAAACTACTTATGTCAATTCTTAGTTTGTATCCACCTATTACGTACCTAGATATTTTTCGTATCAATGTATATAATTAGGTAATATCTATTAATAGAGCTTACCTAGTTATAGGTACTGATGCTAAAAATAGGTACAGCTAAATCGTCTCTTTACCCAGGAAGTTGGGTACTACTATTGTGGTCAAAGTCTCAAATATGTAAGACCTTTTGGGGATATGAGGATAAAATATTATAGGTACCTACCTCTGTATCTTGGCTGAGACTGAACCCGCGCCCTCCTGATTAACAAGCGAGCGCCTTGACACTTGGTTATTTGACCATAGCGTAGTTCGAGGTAGAGAAGATAAGGTATCAACCAACCACACAGATTTAAGTGGGTGAAACCAACCAAAGACTAACCATACTGCATGTAGAGATGCAAAAGTAGGTACTAGGTAGGTAGATACTTACCAGACGGATTTGTTGCACAGATAGAACTCATTAGGAACTAGCCTATTAGGTGCTAAAAAGGTGGGATGGATTACCTTTTACCTAGTCCGGTAGGTCTCAAAGGCCTCTGTCCATTTCCCCCGGAATATTTAGGCTCAGGTTAACTTTCTATTTTACCCTTTATCACTTACCCTTGTACTTTGAGTACTTTACCTTCATCAAGTATTTTACTTTCAGTACTTTTTCCCTCGGTTACGGCTTTAAATTCCAAAGGTAGAGGTTCGCTTTAATTTACTTTCAAAGGCCCCAATGAGGAGCACAAAGGTAGCACATACCAACCTGACCCAACGGTATGTCTGCACGGTAGGATTTCAAATGAGCAGAAATGCTGCAGCATAAATATTGTATCAAAGGTTGCGTTACTTAACCTGTATGCAGTATGGAAAGACTTGTGGCATCTCACATTGCACAGTGGTTACTCGGATTTTTCATGTTCCAAATATTTTTAAAGATAAATAGCGCTTAGAACAGGGTTGTCCAACCCGCGGCCCAAGGGCCGCATGCGGCCAGCGAGTTCATTTCTGCGGCCCGCGAAAGCCCGTGTAGAAGGCCCTACCTGTGAGTTAAAGTTTTAAGAGTCAGAAGAGGAGGAGGAAAGGGAGAAAAGGTAAAAAAATATGTTTGTACACAATTAAAACCCTCCCCCCCCCACCACCACAGTCCTCCGTTCTCACAATAAAGACTATGAGAGGTAGGTTGAGAGGCTAATAGAGGGGAGGGAGAGAAGAGAAAGGGAGCGAGCGAGGAGAGGGCAGGAAAGAAAAAAAGAACAATGCAGTGGAATCACTTCCCATAACTTAATGAGGGTGCAAAGTTTGTGCTATAAATAATTAAAAAATCTCGTATTTGTCCGACAGGGACTGTTTTTAGGAGAAAGTTTTAACTTTGCGGCCCGCCAACTCTCTACCTTGATTTCTTGTGGCCCTCGGGTGCGCAAAGGTTGGACAACCCTGGCTGAGAACTTATAAGGCAGGACCAGTGCCCTTCAAGCAGCGAGTTTGCTTCTAAGCGCTAGGTCGCGGTTTCCATTTCCGGCCGAGGCGAACATTATTCTGAACGACATAAACGGATAAGGTTCGTTCGCGAAACGACTGGCTTTCTCCAATCCTGTCTTAGTTCTCTTTTCGATTTCGGAACCATAAGACCTCTGTCATTATATTAAAAAAAAAAAATCTTGTACCTTGGTACTTCATTTGAAAAATAAAAAAATCAAAGTTGGAGGAAACACAACAATTCACCATGGGAACACACACAGAATGCATTTTCATTATCATTACCAACACGGTACCTCACGTTTGTTACAGGCTAGAAACAGGATTCTGGATTCGAAATGCAAATATTAGGCGCGCTCTAAACATACACGCGGGGAAAAAAGGAAAATAATTATCATCAAAGAAAAAAAAAAAAGGGAAAATTGCTCACAAAGGTTGGGAAATGGGCAACTATGTTATGTACAACAAAGGTCCCTTTCAGCTTTCAGGTTGGTAAAACATACAAGTATTCATTATTTTACATCAACATCATATTATTTGAAGTTATTATGGCTTGTTTTTCAAGTTTACGCCACACATATCCACGTCGAAATGAAGTTGATTAATTTTTATACCGCTACTGGTACTCGAACCTCAGTCCCCCAAATTACGAGTCAGGGTCTCCAACAGGAAAAACACATACAGACAGAAAAGTTCGCCTGAAGTGAAAGGGCACTTCATGCAACAGGGAGATCGTTTTTCAACAGTAACGGCCAGAGAGAGGGAGAAAGGGAGGGAGAAGGAGAGAAAGAGGGAGGAAGGGAGAGAGAAAAAAATTCACAAATTTTACAAAGCATACAAAACCCATTTTAGAGTACGCGTGGACAGGGAGGGAAGAGGAAGAGAGGAAGGAAGGAGAGAGGAAGGGAGAGAGATTAACAGGAAAAAAGAGATTATAACAAAGAGGAAGAGAGGGAGGCAAATGTGATAAGGCGGGAGAAGTGGAGATAGAGAGAGGAGAGCGAGGAGAGAGAAAGTACGTGGGAAAGAAATAAAGGGGAGAGAGAGGGAACGTTACAAATTAAAACAAACAACAAATCCAACAAACGAAAAACCTAATCCTAATAAATTCCAGCCATTTATATCAAAATGTTGTCGTTCACTTTCTCTCGCTCCCGCCATGTCTTTCTCTCCCTCTCTCATTTTATCCCTCAATCAATCCCTCCCTCCCTTACTCATTCCTCTTTTTCAAAATTCATGTAAAATTTGTGTTTTCCATTTCGCGAAATTTTGACGTCACGTCAGGAACCAAGGCGCAATGGACACTAGTGAAACGTGTTTCTTAGGATTTGAAGAATTCCAGAGAGAACATTATTGATTCAAGCGATTTTCCTATATCCTTTCTCCTAATCCTGCCAGCCTAGTTAGCTTGGTTGGCGGTACGTCTGCCTTGAAAGCGCTAGGCCGTGGGTTCGATTCCCGCCCGGGGCGGATTTTATCCTGATGGGATAATATTCGTTCTCGGAACGGCTGGCTTTCTCCTATCCTGTCTTCCTTCCCTCTTCGATTTCGGGACGATAAGACCAGTTACAGTTCCTTCTGTCAAACCTTTAATAATAATAATAATAATAATAATAATAATAATAATAATAATAATAATAATAGACATAAATAATTATCTACGTATTCAACCTAATTATAGTATAGAGTATAGACAGACATAGGCAATTCACAGACACTTAATATGCATACCTTTCTAACCTTTTCGTTAACATTTCGCTCACATAAATTATTCACTTTGATTTATTACCTAACTTTAACACTTATTAACGGTAAACATAACGAGGGAAATAAAGAACATAAATAATTATCTACGTATTCAACCTAATTATAGTATAGACTATAGAGTATAGACAGACATAGGCAATTCACAGACACTTAATATTCATACCTCTCTAACCTTTTCATTAACATTTCGCTCACATAAATTATTCACTTTGATTTATTACCTAACTTTAACACTTATTAACGGTAAACATAACGAGGGAAATAAAGGTTAAGAAATTACGCATGAACGAGGTAAAGTTGTTCATATTTAATACGAAATTCTTGCGGGTTACCTCTGGAATGCCTGTAAAATTAACCTGAATTCGGATAATTTCCACCCAAAAGTTCAAAACATTTTCTTGTGAAAACCTTTTCCTTACTTCTCCACTTCAACAAGTTATTAAATATTCACAGAGCATTCCCAGCCCCCTAAATAAATAATATTCAACATGAGAGCTTGACCATGTTGAACTTCCTCGAGACCTTTCTGATTTATTACATCACTTGCACTTTGTGATATTTCCCTATGGGGTACCACTTTTCTGGGATGACCTGTGTGCTATCTATCAAATGGTTTGGCAAGAGGCTTTTGACTGCTGAGTAGTGCTGAGTGCTGGTACAAAAGGTATCAATCACATCCGGGCAGAATAAACAATCCTGCTTACTGCAACTTGTTTATTGCTATTAGTATAAATATTTTTACATTTTTTTTTATCATTATTATTATTATTATTCATTGGACTATTTACCGATTTCCGACTGTAAACTATTTGTACTTAAGTATGAGAGAAAGAGGCAAATAAAGGGGGAATAAGCAACTATGTGGAATAAAGAAGAGAACAAGAAAACAAACCCACGATGTATGTTAAGTAAACGAGGCAGATTGTAATAAAAGAGAAAAGTGGAAGAAGAAGAAGAAAAAGGAGGAGAAGAAGAATAAGTAGAAGAAGGAAAAGGAGGAGGAGGAGGAGGAGGAGGAGGAGGAGGAGGAGAAGCAGGAGGAGGAGGAGGAGAAGAAGCAGGAGGAGGAGAAGGAGAAGAAGAAGCAGGAGGAGGAGAAGAAGAAGAAGCAGGAAGAGGAGGAGAAGCAGGAGGAGAAGAAGAAGCGGGAGGAGGAGGAAAGGGAGAAAATAGATAAATACCTACACAAAAATAACGTGAGAGAACGAGGCTGAAATCGACAAGGAGAGTAGGAAAGAGGGAGGGAGGGAAGAAGGACGGAGAAAGAGAGAGAGGGGGGGAGAGGCATCCAAATGGAAATAAGGAGGGATAGAGAGGGAGAAGAAGAGGAAGAAAAAGAAAACAATGGAGAATAGGAAAGAAAGGATGAAGGAGGGAGGCGGAGAGAGAGAAAATATTTACCTAGCTAACTCTGCTTGTGCTTCGGTAAGAGAAGAGCTAGGCCGAAAATGTTTTAAATAATTAATTTGCTGTAAAATATTACACACACAAAAGCACTAGCGTAAGTAAGAAAATGAAGATGGAGGAGGAGGATAAGGAGAAGGAGGAGGAGGAAAACGACGATAAACGGGGAATTGAAAGGATAAAAGAAGAAGGGGTTAGAGAGAAAGAGAAAAGGGGGAAAGGGAATAAGAGGAAGAGGACCGGAAAGAGAAGAAGAAAATTACAAATTATAAAAACCATAGATAGAAAGTTAGTAGGTACAGTCTGTAAACCAGCGCAGCGTCTACACCTCTATACAATGGTCGATCGCCGTCGATCGATCGACACCGCAGAAAAAAAGCGTCCCATATACAACCTATAAGCCTATAAATCCTTCTTCTTCTTCTAAAAAAAAATCCTTCGCCAGGTGGGTTAAAAGGACTTTTAACCCTACATACTGGACTCCGCACACAGGAATTTCGTCAGAAAAGACCCCAGTTCAATGTAATGTAAAGAGACTTTAGAGTCCTATTATCATTTTTGGGCCCCAAACTTTCAACATAATTTTGGGTGTTATGATTTTCCAACTTACCAGCGGGACAGAATCTTCCCTCTGGTCCATCATACACAGCCAGGTTAGTATTCACCGGTACTGAGTCGTCCTTCAGCGTCAGATGTGCTGGTTGGTCACCCTCATGATTTGTACCGGTAAGTGCAACTGAGGAGAGGAGGTCAAAGCTGACTTGACCATCGGGTTTGGGGTACTCGATTGGTTTGCACTCCGATGCTGGCTTTAGGAAGGTGTTGTCACCCTCTGAAAGGAATATACAGAGTGTTTATTTAGTCCCCTGAATATTTTTTGAACGCCCAAAGATACAAGCTCTGCTTATACGGGTGGGTATACCATTTATATGAAAAATGTATGTTCTGAGTTTTTTGTCGATGAAATATAAATGGAAACTTATTAAAAAAAAAAAAGATGAGAAGCTGACATTATTTAGGGCAGTGTTTTATCTTTTGAAATACCATTTTATAAAGTATGTAGTTGCCAAATTTAGGTCGGAGCCAGGGTTGGCCCCATTGAGGTCAACTTCAAAATCTCAAATCTTATATTGTATTATTGTATTCATTACAAGTTATAACATTCTCATATACAAAAAGGCCTACTCTGAGGCTTAGGTGTATGGGCAAACAGTCCTGAAAGTTGGGTTAAGCCTATACCGTGCTAATAACAGCAAATTATAAATATAAGGGCGAACTTTAAAACAGATAAGGTTTGTTCTCGGAACGACTGTCTTTCTCCTATTCTGTTCCCCTTCTCTATTCAATTGCCGGACGATAAGACCTATGTTGTTATTGTTACCTCTTTTGTCAGCCTAGTTAGGTAGGAAGATAGAGCGTCTACATTGTAAGCGCTAGGTCGCGGGTTCGTTTCTCTCCCGGGGCGGATTTTATCCTGAACAGATAAAGTTCGTTCTGGGAATGGCTGTTTTTCTCCTATCCTGTCTTCCTTCTCTCTTCCGAAAAATAATGGAGCTCTTAGTTTTGGTCATTTTAACACTCGAGTTTTTTCTCCCCTCCGTTCTTTTCATTCATCTAGGCCTGTAAGTACTCATAGTTTGGCCATTGAAATTTTATAAAGATTTTTTTAATTTTCTTTTCAAGATCTGAATCTGGAGTCTGGACCTTTTACTCTTGGTTTATTAATTTGACATTTTCATATTAAAATATTATCCGTTGGCTTCCGTGCCTGATTAGAATATATTGCTGCACACTTGGACATTTTTAATGCCAAGCCAAATTTTAATTAAAAACATTTAATTGTTATTTTTTATTTTTATTTATTTTTGATACAATTTAGCAACAAGGCCATTTGCAGAGAAAAAAAAAACTATCTAAAGGAGTTTGAGGAAGTTGTTTCTTTTCAAGAAACGCATGAGGACGTCAATGGAAGAAGGGTCATCTTTCAGGATGTCGGACATGGAAAGGTTGGTGAATGAGCTCGGGCGGAATCGCATGTTCTGGCAGGACAACAGGATGTGCTCTACTGTAAGGGGGGCGTCGCACTTTTCACAGGTGGGCGGGTCTTCTCGTTTAAACAGGAATGAGTGGGTGACTTTGGTGTGGCCAATTCTCAAGCGCATGATGCAAACTTCATCCAGTCTTGATTTCTGGCATGATGATGACCAGGGGAATATGGAAGCTTTTATTCTTCTTAATTTGTTGTGAGCTGGGTTGGTCTCAGTCCAAGTATTGTTCCAAATATGGATGAAATGCATTTTGGTTAGGGTTTTGATTTCTTCCAGGAATAAAACGTCATGGGAAATTGGGTTTTCTAATGCTGATTTTGCTTCCAGATCCGCCGCGTCATTTCCCGCAATTCCTACGTGACTTGGACACCAGAAGAACTTTATGGTGGAGTTGGGGATGGTAGAGATTTCTTCATGAATGGATTGGACAAGTGGATTTGAGTGTGACATGGATGAAATGGCCTGAAGAGCGCTTAGAGAGTCTGAGATGATGACAGCTTCTCCTATGGACTGACTTTTAATGGTTGATACAGCGTCAGAGATGGCAAGGAGTTCAGCATGGAATATGGATGATTTTGGGTTCAGTGTTTGTTTTTTAACAATGTGAAGTTGGGGGATGACAAATGCACATCCAACACTTGAATCACTCTTAGATCCGTCGGTATACACTTGGACAAAGTCGCCATAATTCTCGTTCATGTTTCTTTGAAATTCTTGTTGGAAAACTTGATGTGGCATTCCATCTTTCTTGTATAAGGTGAGAGATAAGTTACAAGAAGGTTTCTTATGGAGCCAAGATTCTTTTGGTTCTCTCTGGAGTATGACCTTATGGAAGGGGATATCATTCATCAGAATTTCTCTTTGGATGCCAACAGTCGGGTTTAGTTTGGTTGAGTTTTCATAGAGAACTTTGTAAGGCGGATTATTGATTCTTTTGAAGTTGGGATTAGTAGAGTTGTGGTGCATCACCTTGGCTATGTAGTTGCATGTGAGGATCGATCTTCTGATTTTCAAGTTTGGTTCAGATGTTTCGGCTTCTAGGCTAGCTGTAGGACTGCTACGGAAAGCACCCGTAGCTAATCTCAGACATTGGTTTTGTACAGGGTCTAACATTTGGAGAACAAGTACCCTCAGCTGGGTCTAGATAAGGAAAGAATATTGCCGAAATTTAAACCGATCGACAAAAAATAGTACCAGATTTCAAGAAACCCAGATATAAAAGCTGTTCAAGCCTACAGAGTTTGTCGAATTCCTAATCTCTCCCAAATCCAGATCCTCTTATACACAAGTAATACTGGAATCTCAAAAAAAAAAAAAAGCTACTTGAGTTCAGACTTTCAGAGTTTGACGAAAAATAAAAGGATAAGACGGCGGATAAAAAGGCCTCAAGTCAAGAAAAAAGAGCAGCATTGATGACTTGAGAGATTTTTTGACCTGTTTTTGCTGAAAGGAAAAAGGCAAAAAAAAGTGAGGAAAGAAAGATATATCAAACGAGAGGGTAGGAGACTGAGGAATAGGAGGAAGGAGGAATAAGAAGGAATAGGGGGCACGGTTGGTCCAGTGGTAACGCGCTTGCTTGCCATGCAGAAGGTCCCGGGTTCGAATCCCACCATCGACAAAAATTTTATGGATGGAGAACGAATTTCGGATTTAGATGGTTTAAAGGGTTCATAATTAATACATATAAAATATCATTTTGCTTCTTCTTTCTTTCCAAGTATGTATTCAGTAGCAATCAATTGTACTTATGGATCTAATTATCGTAAAAGTTGGTGCTTTTATCTTCTTCGGGAGTACTACTCTTACATTCCATTGTAAGCTGGGCCACCACCACCTTCAGGTACAACCCAGTTGATGTTCTGAGTGGGATCCTTGATATCGCACGTCTTGCAGTGAATACAGTTCTGAGCGTTGATTTGCAGTCTCTCCCCAGAACCATCTTCTAGTGGTACATACTCGTACACACCTGCAACAGATTAACAGACGAGGATTTTAAAATTTGATTTTGTAGTGTCAAGAAAAAAAATCATTATGGATCTTCGAATTTTCAATGACAAAGAATTTCGTCAAAAATCCAAGATATGTACATACCTACATAATGTGTGCTAGATTTTGCGACCTGATACATATGGCTCAAATGTTACAAGATTTGATCTAAAAGAAACACACATAATTACAACATACAGACATCTCAAACTATGAAAAAAAAAACGACCAAAGAAATAAAATCTTATTTTTAATATTTTTCCCTGGGACCGCAAAGAAGATATGTACATACCTACATAATGTATGCTAGATTTTGCGACCTGATACATATGGCTCAAATGTTACAAGATTTGATCTAAAAACACACATAATTACAACATACAGACATCTCAAACTATGAAAAAAAAAAAAAAAAAAAAAAAAAAAAAAAAAAAAAAAAAAAAAAAAAAAAATAAAAACCATAGATAGAAAGTTAGTAGGTATAGTCTGTAAACCAGCGCAGCGTCTACACCTCTATACAATGGTCGATCGCCGCCGATCAATCGACACCGCAGAAAAAAACGTCCCATATACGACCTATAATCCTATAAATCCTTCTTCTAAAAAAAGAAAAAAAAACACTAAAATCCTTTGCCAGGTGGGTTAAAAGGACTTTTAACCCTACATACTGGACTCCGCACACAGGAATTTCGTCAGAAAAGACCCCCATTTCAATGTAATGTAAAGAGACTTTAGAGTCCTATTATCATTTTTCGGCCCCAAACTTTCAACATAATTTTGGGTGTTATTATTTTCCAACTTACCAGCGGGACAGAATCTTCCCTCAGGTCCATCATACACAGCCAGGTTAGTATTCACCGGTACTGAGTCGTCTTTCAGCGTCAAATGTGCTGGTTGGTCACCCTCATGATTTGTACCGGTAAGCGCTACAGAGGAGAGGAGGTCAAAGCTGACCTGACCGTCGGGTTTGGGATAGTCAACGGGTTTGCACTCCGATGCCGACAGTAAAAATAAGGTAAATAAATAATAAATAACTCCTTTTTTTTTAATAAAGGACCAGGAAATGTAGACTTTTGTTGCTGATGTTTGAGAAATTAAAGTGGCTGTATGGATTTTTTTAGTGGTATGTCCAATTTTGATAAAATTTGATCAAAAAAAGTTAAACAGTTAACAAAGTTAAACATAGACAATTTTCTTATTGTATTTTGAGCCCAATCGGGCTCAATCTTGGGCTCAATCTCACAGACCTAGGTGTGTGAGACGGTCTTAGCGTGAATGGCTCGCCTTATACCGAGGGGTAAACTAACACTCAGGGAAAGGGTCACCCTGTATACGACATAGATGTGCAAGAGCGTTACCTTTATTGATATAAACACCATTTGTCATCGTCACAATAAACTATTGCTTTCCCCAATGGAAAAGCTTCAAATCAAGCAGTGTGATGGGTTGCCAGTTGCCACTTGCCAGCCTCGTTAGAATGAAAAGTAGAGCGTCTGCCTTGTAACTAACCACTAGGTCGCGGATCGGGGCAAACTTTCCCCAATACAGATAAGGTTCGTTCTCGGAACGGCTGGCTTTCTCCTATCCTGTCCTCCTTCTCTCTTCGATTCCGGGGCTAACCCTGGCAGTTTTTCTCAGACCATTGCTGTTTCATTAATAGAACATAGAACTGACAAGATAGCACACCGGGTTTCATATTCATCTATTATACAACAGAATGAAACAGAAACCTCCATAAGCACTACAAACACTTGTTTGACTTGTTTCATTAATACGAACCCTTTGGATCTCATTTTAATCCAATTTCATTCACAATTACCTATCCCAACGGAGCGGACCTTTTTTCACTTTTTTCGCTCATTAAAAAAACATCAGGCAAAAAAAAAAGCTAAAAAGGTGGGATGGATTACCTTTTACCTAGTCCGGTAGGTCTCAAAGGCCTCTGTCCATTTCCCCTGGAATATTTAGGCTCAGGTTAACTTTCTATGTTACCCCTTATCACTTACCCTTGTACTTTGAGTACTTTCCCTTCATCAAGTATTTTACTTTCAGTACTTTTCCCTCGGTTACGGCTTTAAATTCCAAAGGTAGAGGTTCGCTTTAATTTACTTTCAAAGGCCCCAATGAGGAGCACAAAGGTAGCACATACCAACCTGACCCAACGGTATGTCTGTACGGTAGGATTTCAAATGAGCAGAAATGCTGCAGCATAAATATTGTATCAAAGGTACGGTACGCAACCTTTGATACAACCTTTAACCTGTGTGCAGTATGGAAGCACTAAACTTGCTGTGGCATCTCACATTGCACAGTGGTTACACGGATTTTTCATGTCCTAAATATTTTTAAAGATAAATAGCGCTTAGAACAGGGTTGTCCAACCCGCGGCCAGCGAGTTCATTTCTGCGGCCCGCGAAAGCCCGCAAAGGCCCGTGTAGAAGGCCCCACCTGTGAGTTGAATTTTTAACTTTGCGGCCCGGAGAAGCTGACATTATTTAGGGCAGTGTTTTATCTTTTGAAATACCATTTTATAAAGTAGTTGCCAAATTTAGGTCGGAGCCAGGGTTGGCCCCATTGGGGTCAACTTCAAAATCTTAAATCTTATATTGTATTATTGTATTCATTAGCGCTAGGTCGCGGGTTCGATTCTCTCCCGGGGCGGATTTTATCCTGAACAGATAAAGTTCGTTCTGGGAATGGCTGTTTTTCTCCTATCCTGTCTTCCTTCTCTCTTCGATTTCGGAACTATAAGGCATTACCAGTTACAGTTCCCTCTATCAAACCTCTTGGAAAAAAGTGCCTCAAAACAAAGAAAAAAAATCCATTCAACTCACTGTTCCATTTGAAGGTCCAGGGTTCGATGCCCTTCATCATAATGGAAGCACCAGAGTAGGCCAAACCTCCCCACAAACCCAACTTGCTATGGAACGATGGTCGACAGTTGCGGACTTCCTTCAGTTCTTTGTAAATCCAACTGGACTTGATCTTGTCCTCGTAGGACTTGGGTTCGAGACCTGGGGATGACAAAATATTTTTTTATAGCACATTTTGTTTTCTTTTCAATGGTGCAATGAGTTTTTTAATATCTTTATTAGTTCAAAAGATATATTCATTTTAAGAGGACAAGGTATGAAAAAAGTCGAAAAACAGAAAATCCGAAATAACTCCTCCCCTGTTGAAAATCGGACCAGACCAAATACCTACACTTTTCTGGTAGCCCTTCAGGCCCTGCATCAACCCTCAAGCGTTGTACAGTCGTTCGTGGAATACCCTGTAGATTCAGGGGTTCTAAACCTACGCCCCTCATGTACCTGCGGTCACACCAATACATCTCTGTGAAGATGCAGGGGTTCCAAACTTGCGTCCCCCGTAACCCAACATACTTGCGGTCACACCAATACATCTCTGTAAAGATTCAGTGGTTCCAAACCAACGCATCCCTCACGTACCTCAGGCCACCTCAATAGATCTCTGTATAGATCCAAACCTACATACGTTCCCATTAACTCCAACTGCCTTTGATTACACCAATCTCTGTGAAGATTCAGTGGTTCTTAACCTACGCCCCCTGCACGCACCTGTGGACACCTCATCCCCAGCCTCTGCAAGTGCTTCATACGTGGCCTCCGCGGCCAACATACCACTCTTCATGGCGTTATGGGTGCCCTTGATTTTGGGCACGTTGAGAAACCCTGCCGTACAACCAACTAGGCAGCCCCCGGGGAATGTAAGGCGGGGGATGGCCTGCAGACCACCCTCGTTGAGGGCACGGGCCCCGTATGCTATCCTGAGAACAGAACAAAGATTATATTTCACAATTATTTATATAAAATTAAGATCAATTCACTTTCACTAATACACTCAGTCAGGTAACTATTCAAAAGCCACAACAATGAAAAAGAAAGCTCTTTTTTGCGTTTAACCTAACCCTATAATAACACTGATCACTGCTCATTTGTGACAGTTCCTCTTTGTAGCTATTTTCCATTGACGTGACTTCTGAGCAAGTACCCTCTCTTGTAAAGAGTCAAAATGCAAATGGGAATTTGCAGTGAAGAGTCAAAATACAAATGATAAATTGCAGTGAAGAGTCAAAATACAAATGATAATTTGCAGTGAAGATTGAAATACAAATGATACCTAATTTGCAGTGAAGAGTCAAAATGCAAATGATAATTTGCAGGGAAGAGTATAATGCAAATGATAATTTGCAGTAAAGAGTCAAAATACAAAATAATGATGATTTGCAGTGTTTTTGCTCGATGGAAACATATGAGTTTTTTTTCTGATTGAAATCTGAAGTTAACTAATCTTAGTGCTACATATGTAATAAACACAAAACTAATGCATTTGAAATATCTCAACAAAATCTTTGCCATCGAGCCCCTCTTTCCCTCAAACCTCCCCGGGAGCGTTCTCTACAGCAGTGCTCTCTTTATTACTCTCTCCTACTTTCACCTCGGTGAACTTTACTCGCACATTGTTCTCTCGGAAAAGAACAAACTCCAGCTCCTCAACACATCGCACGCAATATTCAACTATGCCCTTTGCTGTGTATCCCTACTTGTGCCTCTGGTGTATCGGACGCATTTGAGTTTGATTGAGGTCAAAATGCTAATAAAAAATCTCCTAATCCTTAATGATTTTATTCTGAATCTAAAAGGAAGTTACCTCATCCATCAGAGCTGATTTACCTACATAAGGTTAGGTACATTTTCCCTAAATTTTTTCTTCTGATCCCTACAATCTACATAAAAGGTAGTTTGCTATGTATTAGAAATGAGTTACCTGAGTAAGGTTAGGTACATCAATCATTCTCACTCTATTTGCATATTAACAAGCTGGAAATCTTTTGTTTCATAATACCTTGTTGTATAGAGGTGGTATTCCATGAGAACAAGATAAAGAGAACGAACTGAGAGAAAGGGAGGGAGGGAGGGAGGGAGGGAGAGAGAGAGAGAGAGAGAGAGAGAGAGAGAGAGAGAGAGAGAGAGAGAGAGAGAGAGAGGGGGAAAAAAAAAAAAAAAAAAAAAACTGAACAGTGAAAGTGAAAACAGGATATATCCAGGAATTACAGGTTGGGGATGCTTTCAAAACTTGTAGTTCTAAAGTCCAACAGTATTTGGAATTTATTTCCATTAGAGGTAAACACGTTCCCTACCTCCATATCACTCTCTCTTCTTCTTGTTTCCCTAGTCCTCAATTTCTCCTCTATCTCTTCTTCCTCTCCCTCTTTTCCATTTTCCCTAGCACTCAATTTCCTCTCTCTCTCTTATCCCCCTTCCCTTTTCCTATCACGTACATGTGTGTTTTTGTCTTTGATTAAATATCCAGCCTGAATTTGACAGGTCAAATAAAATGAAAAACTTACTCCCCAAACTTGGCTTTTACAGGAAAAAAGTCCATAATCTCTCGTAGACAAAGTTTTCGTGATGGTTACATTTCATAACTTTAGATTACAGTTCTAGAAGTGTAGTAGACTAGACGTTAAGGTTCGGCCGTTATTTCGGACCAAAGTTCCGCTATTTAGGGCTATACAGGAAAAAAGCTCAAAAGGAACTAGAGCTTCTCACGACTTTACCTTCAGCCACAGGTCGCTTAAATTTTTCAGACCGCTTCCATAACTAATGATGAGCAAAAGTGTCCGGGGGCCGGACCTCGAGAAGTGTAAGGTTCGGCCGCCATTGAACACCGAATCTTTGAAAAAGCTCAAAAAGAGTTCGCAATGCTCAGGCCTGTAGATTTCAGCCAAAGTTGCTCGAACTTGGCACAGAGATTCGATAAATTATGTAGATCAAAAATATCCTTGGGCCCTGTTTCCAGAAGGTACGGTTCGGCCGTTATTCCGGATCAAAGTTCCGCTATTTAGGGCTATACGGGGAAAAAACTCAAAAGGAACTAGCGCTTCTCACGACTTTACCTTTAGCCACAGGTCGCTCAAATTTTGCAGACAGCTGGGATAATTTATGATGATCAAAAGTGACCTTGAGAAATGTACGGTTCGGCCACTATTTAACGCAGAACCTATGAAAAAGCTCAAAAAGAGTTCGCAATGCTCAGGCCTTTAGATTTCAGCCAAAGTCAGCCATGTAAAATTTCGACTACATATTTATTTATTTTATCCTTTTCTTCTTTTTAACTTTCACCATGTTCAAACGTACCTTTTTCCGCCTTCAAACACGGGTCGCACGGCAGGATGGGTTTTGAATCTCTGGAACTCCTTGAAGGGACTCAAGTAGGGATTGGTGTAGTCCAGACCCACTACGAACCCTACAGCTACCAGAGGGGATGGCTCGTTCAGGTGGTACAGGAACGAACCTCCGTATGTGTTGAAATCCTGGAACAGGATTCAAAGAAAGGATTTTTAACTCCTATCGGCATTCTTTTTCTTCTTAATGTTCCTCTTCTATCGAAGGTTGGAAATCAACATGGCTATGTGAATCGGCATAATGGGACTTTTTAGTCTTAGCCGACAGTATAAATAAGGTAAATAAATAATAAATAACTCCTTTA
The DNA here is from genome assembly GCF_000475195.1 of Diaphorina citri. Taxonomy (NCBI): domain Eukaryota; kingdom Metazoa; phylum Arthropoda; class Insecta; order Hemiptera; family Psyllidae; genus Diaphorina; species Diaphorina citri. The sequence continues at coordinate 57,702 of NW_007377721.1, forward strand.
GTTAAAATAAAGGACCAGGAAATCTAGACTTTTGTTGCTGATGTTTGAGAAATTAAAGTGGCTGTATGAATTTTTTTAGTGGTATGTCCAATTTTGATAAAATTTGATCAAAAAAAGTTAAACATATACAAATTTCTTATTGTATTTTGAGCCCAATCGGGCTTATACCGAGGGGTAAACTAACACTCAGGGAGAGGGTCACCCTGTATACGACATAGATGTGCAAGAGCGTTACCTTTATTGATATAAACACCATTTGTCATCGTCACACTAAACTATTGCTTTCCCCAATGGAAAAGCTTCAAATCAAGCAGTGTGATGGGTTGCCAGTTGCCACTTGCCAGCCTCGTTAGAATGAAAAGTAGAGCGTCTGCCTTGTAACTAACCACTAGATCGCGGATCGGGGCAAACTTTCCCCCATACAGATAAGGTTCGTTCTCGGAACGGCTGGCTTTCTCCTATCCTGTCCTCCTTCTCTCTTCGATTCCGGGGCTAACCCTGGCAGTTGAATTTTTTAATACAAGAGGAAGTTTAGGGAAAGCAATGTGCAGTGTTCAGTTCTCACTCAGGAAGCACTGTGGTAACAAAAACTCAAATAATAAATGGTGCATAATTTTGTAAAATACGGCAAAACATAGCATTTATTGTAGAATGTTTCTCTCTTACAGGGTGTTGAAATATCAGAGTCATGTAGGTTCCTACAGGAGGGAGAGAAAAATGAAACTATTGTACGTTTTCATTACCTTTTTAAGGTATGGAATCCCAACCATTTTTTGAGACTTTCATTTTTTTATAGGTTTGATAAAGGGAAAATCCGCTCCGGGCGCAATAGAACCCGCAACCTAGCGCTTACAAGGCAGACGCACTACCATCCAAGCTAACTAGCCTGGCTCTTTAGTCCTTTTCTGGGAATAAATCGATGAAGCTACTTTAAACTTAGTGGAACAGGTCACAAAAGATCTGACCAGGTCGCAGTGAGGTTAATTAAAGCCGACGGCCCCACTTATACCAATATAGTGGAACAGGGCCCAGGGTCTTAGCTTTTCTTGAACTTATGGGATGTCCGAGCCCACCCTATTTGACTATTGATTCTCCACTCCATCCATTTATTATTTCCCTATTAGAAGTGAATGATGATGAATAATAAATAGCCTCAAATTAATATAATTCACGTCATTGTTATTGAAAAAGTAAAAAAAAAAGAGAGAGACTGTTTGTGTTTACATAGAGAATAAAATAGGAGAAGGGGGGAATAAAAGGGAAGAGAGGGATATCTGCAGAGGGAAGAGAGGGAGAGAGTTGGGAGATGAGGTAGAGAAGGGATGGAAAGAAGATTGAAATGGGTGGCAAAAGTTTGAAGGTAGGTATTTATTTTATTTTCAATCTCCAGTAGACCTTTTTAACGCCTAGCGCCTACGGGAAATATTGAGATTTCATTCGTAGAATTTAATTTTTTATCAAAATTTACAAGTTTTTCTTCTTCTTCTTCTTCTTCTTCTTCTTCTTCTTCTTCTTTTCATCCTTGTACTCTAATATGGTGTTTCAGATGTATAAATGAGTGAGTTAAGTAAAAAAGAACTACTCTTTTCAGTGGACTACGCAGTATACCTATGTATAGGGATAGGGAGTTGAAGTGTGAGTCAAATGTTTTAGGATCTGACTCATTGACTGAGTAGTTCACTAAAAAGAGTAGTTCTTCTCTCTAACTCACTCACTTTTTTCACAATCTCTCGTTTTCACAAGCCGCTAATCACTAATGAGTTGAAATTTATTCCATCAAATAATATAACACCATCCCTTTGTCAAAACCCACAGTATAATGTACGTTGAAATATCAGAGTCATGTAGGTTCCTACAGGAGGGAGAGAAAAATGAAAGTATTGTAGGTTTTCATTACCTTGGAGTCCCAACCATTTTTTGAGAATTTCATTTTTTTTTATAGGTTTGATAAAGGGAAAATCCGCTCCGGGCGGAATCCAACCTGCGACCTAGCGCTTACAAGGCAGACGCACTACCCTCCAAGCTAACTAGCCTGGCTCTTTAGTCCTTTTCTGGGAATAATCCATGAAGCTACTTTAAACTTAGTGGAACAGGTCACAAAAGATCTGACCAGGTCGCAGTGAGGTTTAGTAAAGCCGACGGCCCCACTTATACCAATATAGTGGAACAGGGCCCAGGGTCTTAGCTTTTCTTCAACTTATGGGTTGCCTAGGGCCACCCTATTTGACTATTGATTGGCCACTCCATCCATTTATTATTTCCCTATTAGAAGTGAATGATGATGAATAATAAATAGCCTCAAATTAATATAATTCACGTCATTGTTAGGTATTGAAAAAGTAAAAAAAAAAAGAGAGACTGTTTGTGTTTACATAGAGAATAAAATAGGAGAGGGGGGAATAAAAGGGAAGAGAGGGATATCTGCAGAGGGAAGAGAGGGAGAGAGTTGGGAGATGAGGTAGAGAAGGGATGGAAAGAAGATTGAAATGGGTGGCAAAAGTTTGAAGGTAGGTATTTATTTTATTTTCAATCTCCAGTAGACCTTTTTAACGCCTAGCGCCTACGGGAAATATTGAGATTTCATTC